>NW_024081247.1:386078-631122 GCF_003009895.1 Hyaena hyaena | reverse complement strand
AGAGAAAGAGAGAGAAGGCAGGGCGGGATGAGGCACAATTGGAAATAGAATGAACAGGCAGAAGGGATAAGAAGCTTTTTTCAAAGAGGTAAAGGGTAGAATATGGTTGGATAGGTGAGAGAAGGGTGCTGGAATTATCCAGAGAAACTATATAGTCTAGTACTCCTGAGAGAAAGAGATGAAAAGGTCAGGAGGTGTAGAATTTACATGTACAGAATGGACTCGTTGTGATTGTTTAAGCAAGCAGGCGACAAGAGTTAATCAGGTCAGTGTTCTGGGGAAAAAAGAGAGAAAAGAGAAAGAAGAAGAAAAGGAAAAAAAAAGGGAGGAGGGCAGCTCTCAGGCAGGGATGGGCGTGGCGGGATCCAATGCCTCAGGCGGGAGTTCTGCCTCGGCGGTTGTGGGGAGGAGAGTGACGGTGCTCCAGTCCCTTCTTGAACCAAGCGCTGCTCCTCGCTTTTTTGGGCGTGTAAACTCCCTGTACCCGGGGCGCAGCCAAAGTTGGTTGCACTCTTCAACTCAGGCCAGTTCCAATCTCCAAATCCCAGTCCGCGCGCCCCGCTGAAGTTGCCTTAGACACAGCTTCCCAGGCAACCCCCTCGGGCAATTCCAGGCCTCCTGCCGAGCTCTGGGGGCGGAGTCAGAATCGCTGCTTCCTTCTCTGGGTCGGGCTGGCGCGCATGGGCGGGGGCTTGCCTGCTGGGTGCACCGAGCCCGCTGGAGTGAGGAAAACCGGGTCCCTCTATGGCTCGTCACCCGAAACACGAACTCACAGGCTAATTTCCCAGTTTTTAGTTCCTTGCCTTCCCTCTCGAGTTCCAGCCAGCCAGGGGCGCGGACGCCCGGTGTCCGCACGGTTCTTTCAGGGTCCCCAGCCGCCCGGGAGCTACAATGGCGGCAGGCGCGCCACCACTCTGAAGTCCAGCCTCCAGGAGCCAGCACAAAGAAGCAGTTTGTGTGCTCAGCCCCCCCAGGACCAGTTGGCGCGAGGGGACCTGGTGTGCAGGTATTTGGTAAGTAAGGTCTTTCTTTGCTCCGAGCGGAGCTTTTTCTCCCCCGTGCGGAGGTTTTTCTGTTTCGGACTCTCTCCTTTTTCCCTCTCACTCCCCGTAGAGGGTAGAGGGGGATCTCCTCCCACCATGGAGTCTCCAATCCCCGCCCGATTTTATCTTTTCCAGTTTGCACTCACGTTAGAAGGCTCTCTCAGTGGATTCTGCGTTGTTTTTCTCCCAATCTCTCAGGTTTTGTAAGGTTTCCAATGGCTTCAGATCTTTTCTGTGTGATGTATGCGCGCGAGTGCAAGTACGGAGCTCCTTACTTCTCCGCCATCTTGCCCCCTCCTGTCCATCTATTTTAAATTGTAAGAACTTTACTTCAGTTGTTACTTCAGGAAGGTCACCTCATCTTGCTTTCAGAAAAAAAATGAATTTAATGTTGCATAAATTAAATATTAACAGGGTTATAATATTCATAAGGATAGATCTTAGCCTAAATACTCCACCACAGCCTGGATTTTTTTTTTTTTTCAGTTACAGGAGTTTCTCAATTGTTTCTGTTTCTCTGAGTTTTTTAGGAGAGATAGGGATAGAGATATCCCTAATTAAGATTAGGAGAGACAGGGATAGATATAGAGACAGGAAGATAGATGAGGGACAGGGAAAGAAAAGAGACTATCACTCTGTCTCCAGTGAGTTATTAGTGGCTTTCTGTGTTAAGTATCAGCACCATGAACTCTCTCTTAAACTTTGGTGGTGTTCCGACAAATGTTACAGATGTGACTTGCACAGTGTCCTGTGGGGAGCATTGTTGACATTATCCAAATAGCCCTCCCACTGTCTGATTTATTTGCTTTTAGAAAACATCTGTACCTGACCTCCTGAGGGAGCTGCATATCTCAAATTTGGGTGCCATGATAATAATAACAGTTTGAAAGAAAATGAAATAGGCTATAAAGAGAAAGGAAATGGAATATATAAACTAGTGTACAGTGTCATGTTCATTTTCAGTACCATATAAAATAATGAAAATGTTTTTCAATAACCTTTGTTGATTTTTATAATGTGAAACACCTTTATGGAAAAAGACAATGAACAAAATAAAAAAATTAGTAAAAATATTTTCAGCTTTTGGCTCAAATTTATGCATTATTTTCCATAAATTTAGATTAGATTTGAATTCTAAAATAGAACAGCTTTAAGATAAATGTGTTAATTTCCAACTTTGGCAAGTCTTAAGTTGCTCTTTCAGGGTTTAAGTACAAGCATTATCTCATTGACAGAGCAGTCCAGTGTGATAGGCAACAAAGATGTGTTTTATTTTGTTTTGTGTTTAAGTTTACAGTTACATTTGGGGAACTTAAAAATAGAGACATTAAACAAGGCTTTCTCATAATCACTTAGCTTTTAAGTTGCACATCTGGGATTAAAATAGTTACCCTAGTTTCTAGTACTCTTCCCGCCAAATATACAGAAAACCCTCAGTGAACAGTGAAGCAGTAGGATATCATTACTATTTATCACTGGTTCTCCATAGCCTTACAGTGGTCATTGCTCTTTGGGTACTAGAATCAAACAAGAAAAATTAAAGTCCAGTTGTGCTTACAAAAACTTGAATAAGAAAGTGTTTTTCTGAAGTCAGAAAGTAGACAGACTATAAACAACATATGAAGGCTTTCTCTAAATGTTTATTAATAAGTAAGGTTTATGTTCACTAGGAACTTTTCCCTCAGGCATACAGAACCTAAGTATCTCCCCATCTCAGCTCTTTCCTCTTACAACATCATAGCTACTATTTGTGGGATGGGAGACAGGCAAGTTGTGTGTGTTGGGGAAGGGATATTTTTAGAAGTGATGAGGTAAGAAAATATAGCACTGTAATTTGTACCCTTAATTTAAAGACATTTGTGTGCTCAACTTTAGACATTTTGGCATGTGGTAACACTATACCTATAATACCTGGGAGTTTAAAACAAAACAAAGCAAAACAGTATAGTTAGAGGGCACAGTCCCCATAGATTGTCTTCACTTCAGACACCATTTGTAAGTTTGGGGTCCTTGGGACTACCTTCATCTCAGACCTACTGTCTACAGATTTGGAGGTCTGCCAACCTTCCTCAGGTTCAGAAACTTTTTAGAAAGCTCACAGAACTCAGGAAGCACTTGCCTCCATCCATTTGTGGTGCTGTAACAAAATATCATATACTAGGCAGCTTATGAATAAGAGAAGTTCATTTCTCACAGTTCTGGAGGCTGGAAGTCCAAGATAAAGGTGCCAGCATGGCCGGGTGAAGGAGGGCCCTCTTCTAAGCCCCAGATTTCTTGTATCTTTACATGGTGGAAGGGGGCTAGGGTTTTCCTAGGATCCTCTCTTATAAGGGCACTAATCCCATTCATGAGGGTTCCACTTTCATAACTTAAGTAAATCTAACGACTTAGCCACCTACTAATATCACTTTTGAGTGTTAGGATGTCAACTATCAGTATATAGATATTTATCTCATTATAATTTTTGCCCTGACCATGGGATTTTAGTATATATTTCAGCTATCTTTAGCCTATATTTTATTTAGCCTTATACTTCATTTTATTTGCTCCTATCTCCTCTTATTCTTTAAATAGTTCAGAAATGTAAGAGCTGAGGCATATATATCCAATAAATATTTGAATGCTAGAAATTTAAAATTTGAACTCCCTGTGTATATGAAACCTCATCAATGAATCTCTATTAAAAATCCAAGGACCAGGGTGCCTGGGTGGCTCAGTCGGTTGAGCATCCAGCTTCAGCTCAGGTTGTGATCTTGTAGTTCATGGGTTTGAGCCCCACGTGGGGCTCTAGGCTGACAGCTAACTCAAAGCCTGCAGCCTGTCTTCAGATTCTGTGTCTCCCTCTTTCTCTGACCCTCCCCTGTTCATGCTGTCTGTCTCTCTCTCAAAAATAAATAAAATTAAATAAAAATAAATAAATAAAAATTTTTTTTAATCCAATGGCCAAATGAAGTTACCAAATAAAACTAGGAAGGATAACGTATCAAATATTATATATTTTATATGATGCAGTCTATTTATGGAATCTTGAGAAAATAACTTACATTGCCTTTTCTGAGCCCAGTTTTCATAGTGCAGAACACAGACAACAATTCATTCTTGTAATATCTGACAGTGAATTCAAAGTTGAAAGTATCATCAGTGACTTCCTATAAAACATATAGGACAGTTTTTAGGACAAAATATACTAAACAAGCATTTTAAATAAATATTTTTTGAACCTCTAATATGAACTAATACTGTGTAACTTAGATATAGATCCTGATTCCAATGAACTCACCATCCAATGGGAAAGCCAGACACCAAAATATATAATAACAATGTAACATGGCAAATCTTTTAATAGGTATATGCACAGAATAGTGTTGTGAGAGCCTCCAAACCAACTTGGGGAGGCCAGTAAAAGAAGGAATTTAAGATGTAACACATTAATCCTTAGAGATATATAAGAAATAGCCAAGCTTAATGAGTAGATCATAAAAGAATGGTAAATCAATTTGTAAGTTTGAGAGTGAGATGCTTGATATAATCATGTCTGAAATGGCTGAATATTATGCCTTAAAAGATTGAAATATATGGACATGAAAAGTAAATTGTTGCATGAGGAGCAAAGTGCTCATGAGGACTGAGTATTGCTGAACTGTTGGGATATCATTGAAAGTAAAGACATAACCAAGGATGACTAATTAAAAAAGGATTGAAAGGTAAAAGGAGAGAGACACTGAGGTTACAACTGACGTTTGAGAGCAAGTATTTATAGGGAACGCCAATCTGCAGGTGTGAAGGATATCCTCTGTACCCAGCTTCTCAGTATGAAAGTATGAAAGGCAATTCTGTCATTTTTTTTTCAGTTCTAGAATCTTTTCATAGACAGCTAGCTTTGCTTAATCTTGCATCACATGTCTACCTCAGAAATGCATAAGCTCTCCAGTTTGGAATACATTTAGAACTAATAAGCTTTCTTCATTGACTGATTTTGTGCTAAATAATTGTACTTAGAGAAAATAATCATTGAAAATATTTACCTGGAGGGGCGCCTGGGTGGCTTAGTCGGTTAAGCGTCCGATTTTCGCTTTGGTCTTGATCTCGCGGTTCGTGGGTTCGAGCCCCGCGTCGGGCTCTGTGCTGACTGCCAGCTCAGAGCCTGGAGCCTGTTTCAGTCTGTGACTCCCTCTCTCTCTGACCCTCCCCTGCTCACGCTGTCTCTCTCTCTCTCTCTCTCTCTCTCCTAGAAATAAATAAAACATTAAAAAAAATTTTTTTAAAAAGAAAATATTTACCTGGAGAACAAAATCAGAAAAAGAAAATTCTGGAAATTATAATTATTTGTTGTTATATAAAGATTGCTCAGTACATAGGCTTCATTTCTCAAATTCTGCCTAGCTGCAAAGGAATTCAGTCTGTATCAATCAGGATTTAATCAGAGAAGCAGGGCCTTTAATGACTAGTGTGAGAAAAAGGGTTATACTATAGGAATTCAGTCTAAGACATAAGGGGGAAAAGCTAGGAATTTATGATCTAGAAGGGGGAGTTGGAAGATTATAGAGTCACTAATCAGTCTTCCAAAGCACTAAAATAGTTGGAAAAGTCCAAAATTCCCCTGGAATTACAAGAATTCAGGCAAATCCAGCTATGAAAAGGGAGCCCATGGAGAGGTTTATGGGAAGCTGCTGCTTCTGCATATCAGCTACCTTTATAGGTCTACAGCCAAGTATCTGTTGGTTGGTGTAGGTCCAGCAGTCAGGAATATGGTCAGGGTGGAGAGCAGAGGGGAACTAGAGTACTTATCCACTATATCCACTGGGCAAGTTTGCATCTGTCTGTCACCATTCGTGACCATGGTGATCATCCAAGATTATAGCCAGTGCCTCATTTATGCCTTCCAAATCCCGTATGAATGTTACATATCTTCCTCTTTGGTCAACTCAAAAGTGGAACCACATGGGGAAAGGGTTTCTGGGAGATGTATTTCCCAACTTAAGCAAGTTAATAATAACATAATTCAGTATAGTCTGTCCCTCGTAAGCTTAATAATTGATATACATACATATTTTTTGAAAGTATAGTTAAAATACTGTGTTGTATACTTGAAATTTGATAAGCGAGTAGGTCCTAAGTGTTTTCACTCCCCCCCACATACATACATACAAAATGGTATCAGTGAAGTGATAGCTGTATTAATTAACTTTATTGTGGCAATCATTTCACAATGTATATCTATATTAAATCATCACATTGTACACCTTAAAAACATCGTGTCATATAACTTAAGTATATACAGCTTTTATTTGTCAGTAATACCCCAATAAAGCTAAAAAGAAGTATATTTAACTTACAAATAAAGTCAGTTACAGAATGGTTTAAGATGGCAATGTGGGAACGTCCTGAATTCACCTTCTCCTATGGAGGCAACAAATCTACATGTACATGTGGAAAATTCCCTCTGAAAAACACCTGAAAACTCCTGAATATGCTCCTGTACAACAGAGGATAAACGGGCCACATTGAAACAGGTACGAGAGGCAGACACATGGTTTCTACCATTTCCCGATTCCCCATCCTTGTAGTGTGGTGACCTGACCCACAGTCAGGAGGATCTCACGGGTACATAACTTCTAACTGAGGAGAAAGGACACCCCACACATCAGACATCCCAACCCTTGGGATCTGCCCTGGAGAGACAAGTCCCCTCATGTCTGGCTTTGAAAAACAACAAGTGTATGCCTGGGAAAGCCGTCGGGCTGTTGAGAAAGAGATTCCACTCTTAAAGGGTTTGCTCATAGGCTCATTCACTCACTCCAGGATCTAGCACAGAAGCAGCAGTCTGAAAAGAGTCTGGACTGTAAGTGAAGGAGATTCATTTGCTATCCTTGAAGCACCTCCTGGAAGAACAGGAGCCTATTGGAACTCTCTCTGGGGATGGAGACCCTAGTGGGCACCATTTTTGGCATATTTCTTATACCCTAATAGCAGTATTTTTTTTACTTACTTTTTCTCCAACCTACCAATGTTGGCAGATGCCTTCACCCATGTGGACCGCTTCTAAGCCAACAAGGTGAGTTTTCTGCCTCTACATGCTTCTCTACTGTGAGCATACCCAAGCCAGCCAGAGTGCACAGCTCACTCAAGGGATGCCCCTGGCTCTGATGGCCAAGGGAGATCTAGTGGGTCTGAAACAACTTTGGAGAGAGTTCTTGCCAAGCTGTCACCTACAGGGCACTGCACAGACAGGGGACTAAAACACACCCTCAATCTTCCTATGAAAAAGGCCTGTCTACTTTACCTTGGAGCTTCAGCCTAAGGTACAGGTTTCCAACTACCACACATTTAGTGGCTATGAAAATGCTCTCAGAGAATGTAGGCCAGAGGATACCATCTTCGAGCTCTTACTTGGCCTTGCTACAGCTCACTGGTACATCCTAGAATGGAGCTCATACACCCATCTGGAGCCCTGAACTTTGCAACTGTCACTAATGGAACACTTCCAGATCACTTGGTCTTAGAAGCCAGCAGGGTCCATGGTTTTTGTGGTCCCATGGGACTATATATATATATATTTGCATAGCTTAAAAGTTGGTGCCTGAGGGTGTAGCTTTCAGTCATCCTGAAACTAGGTGTTGACTGGGATTCCTCCTTCTGGAATACTCCTAGGTCTTGACACACCCTCTACAACTGGGACTTACCAAGAAAAAAATCAGGCTGCTCAGACAATCACAAAGTTTTCAGAGATGACCAAGAGCTAGGACAATGTTTAGTGATAAGGTGTATTTCCTACACAAGGCCACTCCTCTAAAACTAGGAGAGAATGGTGTTTTGCCTACTACATGGAAACAAACACACAGACTTGAGAAAATCGAGAGAGGAATTGTTGCAAGTGAAAGAACAAGATAAAACCCCAGGGGGGAAAATCTTAATGAAATGGATATAAGTAATTTACCTGATAAAGAGCTCAAAGTCATGGTCATAAAGATGCTTACCAAATTCAGGAGAAGCATGGAGGGTAGACACCTTCAAAAATAATAGATAACAAATATGAGAAAGTACCAAACAGAAGTCACAGAACTGAAGAATATAATAATTGAACTGAGAAATACACTAACAGGGTTCAATAGCAGATTAGAGAAACTGAAGAGTGGATCCATAAACGCCAAAACAGGGCAGGAGAACTCACCCAAAAAGTGCAGTAAAAAGACAAAAAAGGAATTAAAAGTCAAGATAGCCATAGACCAATTAGACAACATTAAGCAGAATAACATTCACATTATCAGGGTCCCAGATGCAGAATAAGAGAGAGGGGCAGAAAGCTTATTTGAAGAAATAATGGCTAAAAACTTCCCCAATCTGGGATTGAAAACAGATATTCAGATCCAGGAAGCCTTGAGAGTTCTAAACAAGAACTCAAAGAGACTCATGCCAAGACACATTATAATTAAAATGTCAAAGTTAAGAATAAAAAAAAAACCTGAAGAGCAGCAGAAGAAAAACAACTGTTAAATATAAGAGAACCCCCATAATGTTACCAACAGTTTTTCAGCAGAAATTTTGCAGGCCAGAAGGCAATAGTATGATGTATTCAAAGTGCTGAAAGAAAAAATAATCCAATTAAGAATACTTTACCTGCCAAGGTTATCACTCACAGTTGAAGGAGAGATAAATAGCTTTACAAATAAAAGTTAAAGTAGTTCATCAACACTAACTAAATTAACCTTGCAACAAATGTAAAAGAACTTCTTTTGCTGAAAAGAAGGGGTAATAATTAGTAATAAAAAATGTGACAGTAAAAATATTCACTAGTAAAGGTAAATACATAGTAAAAGTAATAGTTAATCTCTTATAAAGCTAATATGAAGGTTAAAGGTAAACATAGTAAAAAATAACCATAACTGCAATAATTAGTTAAAGGGCACACAAAAAGATGGAAAATGTTATATAAAAAGATAAAACATAGGGGTGGGGGATGAAAATGTAGAGTTTTAGAATGTATTTGAATTTAACCTGCTAGGAACTTAAAAATTATGTGTGTGTGTGTGTGTGTGTGTGTGTATGTGTACACACACGTGCATGCATGCCTCATGAGAACCACAAAGCAAAAACCCAAAGCAAAAAATATGCAAAAGATAATGAGAAAGGAATCTGTGCATAACACTATAGAACATCATCAAGCCACAAGGGAAGAAACCAACAGAAGAAAGAAGCAAAGAGGATTACAAAATAGAAAAACAATGAACAAATGACAGTAAGTACACATCTATCAATAATTACTTCAAATATAATGATCTAAATTCTCCAATCAAAAGACTTAGATTAGTCTTTAACATTAATCACTTAGAGTGGCTGAATGCATTAAAAAAGATAAGACCCTGCTATATGCTGCTTCCAAGAAATTCACTTCAGGTGTATAGATGCACACAGGCTGAAAGTGAAAGGATGGAAAAAGAGTTTTCATAAAAATGGAAACCAAAAGAAAGTATGGCTCTATACTGATATTAGAGAAAATAGATTCTAAAACAAAGTCTTTAATAAAAGACAAGATGGGCATTACATAATGATAAAGGGAGCAATCTAGCAAGAAGATACCACATTTATAAATATTTATGCACCCAACATAGAAGCACCTAAATTCATAAAGCACCATCAGACTTAAAGGGAGAAGTTGACAGTAAAACAACAATAGTGAGTTTTAAACCTCACAGAAATCAATGGATAGATCATCCAGACAGAAAATTAGTAAGGAAACTTCAGCCTTAAATAACACATTAGATCAGCTGGACTTAATAGATGTACACAGGACTTTCCATCCCAAAGCAGCAGGATTTACATTCTTCCTAAGTGTGTATACAGTATTCTTTAGGATAGATCCTATGTTAGGCCACAAAATAAGCCTCAGTAAATTTTAAAGGATTGAATTCAAGAATGTTTTTTGACACAATGGTATGAAAGTTGAATTCGATTATAAGAAAAAAGTTAGAAAATTTACAACAATGTAGAAATTCACATGCTACTGAGAAACCAATGGACCTGCAAATAAAGAAATTAAAAATACCGGAGACAAATGAAAATGAAAATTCAACAAACCAAAATCTGTAAGATGTAGCAAAAGCATCCAAGAGAGGCAAGTTCTTAGTGATACAGGCCTACCTTAAGAAACCAAAATCTCAAATAAACAATCTAACTTTACACCTAAAGGAACTAGAAAAAGAACAAAGCAAGCAAAACATTAGTAGAAGGAAGGAAATAATAAAGAAGAGAGTGGAAATAAATGAAATGGAGACTAAAAAGATAATAGAAAAGGTCAGCGGTACTAAGAGATTGGTCTTTGAAAAGATTAACAAATTGACGAACCTTTAGCTGGACTTAAAAAAGAGAGAGGTTAAGTAAAATAAAAAAGAGGAGAAATTGCAGCTGATACCAAAGAAGTAACAAAGGATTGTACAACAGTTATATAACAACAAAATGGACAACCTAAGAAGGAAGAGATAAATTCCTAGAAATAAACAATCTTAAAATTCTGAATCATGAAAAATGAAAAATCTCAATAGAATACTAAGGAGATTGAACCTATAATCAAAACCTGTGAACAAACAAAAGTCCAGAACCAGTGGTTTCTACTGAACATTAAAAGAAGCTCTAGTACCTCTTCTCAAATCTTCCAAAAAATTGAAGGGAAAGCTTCCAAAGTAATTTTATTTTATTTTATTTTTATTTTAATGTTTATTTTTATTTTTGAGAGAACGAGAGAGAGAGACAGAATGTGAACAGAAGAGGGACAGAGAGAGAGGGATACCCGGAATCAGAAGCAGGAACCAGGCTCCGCGCTGTCAGCACAAAGCCCGACGCGGAGCTCAGGCCCATGAACTGCGAGATCATGACCTGAGCTGAAATCAAGTGCTCAACGGACTGAGCCACCCTGGGATCCTCCAAAGTCATTTTAAGAAGACTGCTCCGGCGCTTGGGTGGCTCAGTCCATTGAGCGTCCAACTTTGGCTCGGGTCATGATCTCAAGGTTTTTGAGTTTGAGCACTGGGTCAGGCTTTGTGCTGACATCTCAGAGCCGGAAGCCTGCTTCTCATTTTGTCTTTGCCCCTCCCTTATTCACACTCTGTCTCTATTTCTTTTTCAAGAATGAATAAACATTAAAAAAACATTAAAGAAAAGAATACTCCATTACTCAGTTACGAAAACCAGACAAGGACACCATGAAAAAAATTACAGGCTAATATTCTGATAAACATGCAAAATTCACATGCAAAATATTAGCAGGCTGAATTCAACAATGCATTAAAGAAATTATATACCATGATCAGGTGGGATTTATTTCACATATGCAAGAATGGTTCAAAATTTCCAAATCAATCAACATGATACACCACACTAATAAACTGTAGGGTAAAAAAATCATTATCATAATCTCAATAAATGCAGAAAAAGCATTTGACAGAAATTTATTTTTCATTACAAAAACTTTTAACAAAGTAGGTATAGCTGGCACATACCTCAGCATAAGAAAGGTCACTATAACAAACCCATAGCTAACATCATACTCAATGGTGAAAAGCTTTCTACAACTTTTTTCCTTAAGATCAGGAACAAGACAAGGTTGCCCACTCTCTCTCACTCCTTTTATTAGGTATAGTATTGGAAACCTAGAAAGAGCAACTAGACAGGAAAAAGAAATAAAAGGCATCTAAATTGGAAAGGAAGAGGTAAAACTGTTACTACTTGTGGAGGATATAATTTTATATATAGTAAACCCTAATGACTCGACAAAACACTCTTAGCATCAGTAAACAATATTTGCAGGGTAAAAAATCAATATACAAAAATTGATTGCATCTTTATAACACTAATAATGAACTACCAGAAAGAGAAATTAAGAAAGCAGTCCCCTTTACAATTGCAGCAAAAAGAATAAACCTAGGAATAAATTTAATCAAATAAGTGAAAGATCTGCACACTGCAACTGATAAGACCTTGATGAAAGAAATTAAAGAAGATACATGCTTATCAGTGGATGAATGGATAAGGAAGACATGTTATCTTGCCACTTGCAACAACATGGATGGATCTTGAGTATTATGAGAAGTGAAATAAGTCAGGAAAAGACCTATCATATGATTGTATTTATATCTGGAATCTTTAAAAAAATGAACAAACAGAACTCATAAGTACAGAGAACAGATTGGTGGTTGCCAGAGGGGAAGGATGTTGGGGGTAGGCAAAGTCAGTAAAGAGGATCAAGAGGTACAGACTTTCAGTTCTAGAGTAAGTCACGGGGATGCAATGTACGACATGAATACTGTGGTCAATAATGTATTGCAAATTTGAGAGTTGCTAAAAAAAAATAAATCTTAAAAGTTCTTATCGCAAGAAAAAAATGTAAATTTGCATGGTGACAAATGGTAAATAGAAAACATGGTGATCACTTTGCAATGTATACAAATGTCAAATGATTGTTATATGCCTAAAATTAATATATTTCAATTATACTTCCATAAAATAAAATAACTCCCTTGATGCAGAAGTGAAATGAAACAGGTTCATTTGTTCAAAACAAAACAAAACAAAAACAAAAAAAAAACACATAAGGATTTTGGTAAAGTCACATAACAAAACTTAATGCCACTATAAATTCATGATCATTACTCCCAAATGAGTTCTCTACACTCATTCTCTAACCATAGACTTATTGGCCATTCTACTGATGCAACCAGAGTTCTTTTATTAGCAATAGAAAGAAGGAAGTACTGACATGAATAAACCTTGAAAATATCATGCCAAGTAAAAGAAGCCAATCACAGAGGACCACATATTATGATTCCATTTATATGAAATATCCAAAATAGGCAAATCTATAGAAGCAGAGAGTAGATTACTGGTTGTCTAGGGCTGAGGGGAGAGGGGGGATAGGGCTTGTGTGGGGGGATGGGGGTGTGGTGTCTAAACGGGTGGGTTTTTTTGGGGGGGAGTAATGAAAATATTATAAAATTAATTGTGATGATGGATGCACAACTCTGTAAATATGCCACAAGCCACTGAATTATTCATTTTAAATGGTTGAATTATTTGACACATAAATTATATCTCAATAAAGATATTAAGAAACAGAGTTAATTACAAATCATCCTTCTGATTCTTATGGCACAACTATTCCCCATATAATCAAAACATGCCAATAATTTAGTCAAAACAGGAGACACAAAGTCTGTATCACTTTATACATTTTTTTGTATATTTAGCTAAGTAACACTCCCCATGAAATATCCTATTATTTAAATATCGAGTTATAAGGTTAACCACTATTATTACATCTTACAGTAAATAGTAAGGGAAAGTAAAAAGAATGTGTGTGTGTGTGTGTGTGTATTAAGATAGTAATTTTATTCATATAAAAAAGAAGTGGTTAAATTACTTTGTTCCTTGTTTCTGCAGCATGAACATAGCTGGTATTATAACTTTGTACTTCTGCTGCTTATATTCTTTGTCCTCAGGAAGCATCCCACCTTGTGGTTCTTATTTATTGGGAGGACCCAAATCTTGGCTCCTATAGGATTTGTATCATTCGCTGTTCTGTCTGCCTCTGTTGGTTATAATTTTCCGCTTTTATCATAGGACATGGAAGTACTAAGTGACACCCCAAGGACACTCCTGCATTCTGTCTATTCCTGTTTGCTTGCATTGTATAGTAGTGACTCCAGTTTTGTTTTCTTTTCTTTTTTGAGAGTCATGATAATTATCCTGACCGGTACAGTATCACAGTCTTTGCCTGTTAATTCACTAGCATGAAGATTTCATTGTGACCGCATGGAAGTGTCATCTTCCAGTTTCACAGAACTGTTACTGTATCCTCTGGGAAATCATTTCTCTTATTTCTGCCTCTTAATACTTGCATATTGTATTGTTTTTTTTTTATTACTGTCATAACAAACTATCAAAAACCAAGATGCTTAAAATAGCATCCATTTATTTCCTCACAGTTCTGTAGATGAAATGTCTGGCAGACTCTGCTGATGCCAAGGTGCTGGCAGGATAGTGTTCTTTTTTAAAAAAAATTTTTTTTGAAATGTTTTATTTATTTCTAGGAGAGAGAGAGACAGCGTGAGCAGGGGAGGGTCAGAGAGAGAGTGTGATTTTTATTCTGAAACAGGCTCCAGGCTCTGAGCTGGCAGTCAGCACAGAGCCCGACGCGGGGCTCGAACCCACAAACCGCGAGATCGTGACCTAAGCTAAAGTCGGACGCTTAACCGACTGAGCCACCCAGGTGCCCCTGGATAGTGTTCTTTACTAGAGGATAGTGTTCTTTACTGAGGGGTAATCTGCCTCCAAGCTCATTTAGTTTGCATGTGTGTTGGTGGTGAATTCAGTTTCCTGAACTCTTTAATTGTTGGCTATCAACGGAGTCCCCTCTTAGCTCTTAGAGGCTTTGCTCCGGTCCTTGCAACTGGCCCTCATCTCAGAACCAGCAGGTGGGCCAAATCCTTTTCACCTTTGTAGTCTCTCTGACCTCCCCTTCTGAGTCGTCACTTTTGCTTCCCTTCTCTGCCTTCTGCTACTTTTAAAGTTTCATGTGATTACCCTGGGCTTACTTGGACAATCCAGAATAATCTCCCTATTGTAAAGATGGCTGATTAGTATCCTTAATTCCATTTGCAAAGTTCTTTCTCTGTAGTACCTAGATTCTTGTTTGATTGAGTGACCAGGAGATGAGAATATTGTAGAAACATCTTTGAGATTTTGCCTACCATAGCCATGAATCTTGTACCATATACTGATTGCTCATTTAGAGCATATAGTATATCCTGGGAGACATTACCCTACCCTGCATAATGTTTATACTCAAATGGTACCCGAGTCCACCATTTTTATTACTTTTTCTCTGTGAGTTTAGTGCCATTATTTGGTTCCCGCCACTTCAACATGCCTTCATCCCCAATAAATTCAGATAACTGATTTTGGTAGTATTATTTTCCATAGTTATCCTGGCTTGCCAGGGATAACTACTGCAGAGCTTTTTTAAAATGTTGACATTTTCTTTTTCATTATAACTCTCAAAGCCTGGGGAAGGGAGGGTCCTCTGGACCCTCCTAGAGAACACCAACCTAGTTTATTCCACATTGATCCAACACCTTTAGAATACATTCCTATATAGGTAGGTACCTCATGTATTTGTTTATAATATTGCCAAAATTGTACAATCTTTTAGATGTGTGTAGTACATACTCACAGATCGTACTTTGTATCTGACCCCTGAGTCAACCCAGAGCTTGAATCTGTTTTTAATTCTAGAAGCAATGAGCTATGTTGGGAATGAGTCTTAAGGAGGTCAGCAATCCTCTGAAAGGCACTGATAATTACAAGCGGTCACTACAGGTTCTTCATACAAGAAGAAAGTAATATTTCTGGACAGGAGAGGAAGGACTGCTTCTAATTTTTTAATTTTTTAAATGTCTTATTTATTTATGAGAGACAGAGAGAGACAGAGTACGAACAGGGGAGGGGCAGAGAGAGAGACACACACACAGAATCTGAAGCAGGCTACAGGCTCTGAGCTGTCAGCACAGAGCCTGACACAGGGCTCAAACTCACAAGCTGGGAGATCATGACCTGAGTCAAAGTTGGAAGCTTAACTGACTGAGCCACCCAGGCGCCCTGAGGGCTGCTTCTATTGACAGAGAAGGCTGCTAGTGAAGATAAGTTAGATGTAGATCAGTGGAGAGGAATGACAGGCTGTGTCTCTCACTGCTTCTTTCTATCACTCTTCCTTTCCTCTTTCCATCTGGCTGCAGTAGCCTTCTAAAAGTTATGGTCAGTGCTTCACTTCCACCTTCTGAATCTGTAATCCATTCTTTCAGTCACTCCTAACCTGGAGTCATTCAAGGAAGGGAATTCTGGGAAACAGTTTCTAGTTTAACAAAATTGAAAATAAAATAGTTTCTCACAAGATTCAAATCTTAGTGTCTGGGCAGTTTTCCTCCTTTGTAGACAAGGTAGCTTCACTTTCCCTTTTGAGAGTTTGCTGAAAGAAAAAATAATTAACTACCCCCAGGGTGAAGGTAAGCAGGGAATCTCAGGGAGAGGTTTTCTACTAATGAAGCAGGGTATGGATCTATACTCTTTAATCTCCACTGTCTTCTTGTTTCTGTTTTATTTTTAAAGCAGAATTAGAACACTGTCATTTAAAAAAAATCTTTGATCATGTTCAGTCACTACACAGGTGAGAAAATACTGTCTCAGATTGCTAACACACATGCTGTGGTTAGTGAGGTTACCTGCATCTGAACTACAGAACAGTAGCCTTGGATGGGATGTCAGTATATATGATGACTAAATTGAAATTTAGTCAAATTAATTAAATGAAAATAAGTTACTATTTAAGATTAAAATGCCAGCCAAAAAAAAAAATATATATATATATATGCTCTTTTACTTTGTCTAAGCCAACTCTTGGATTGAAAGTCAGGATAATGCCTTATTGGAAAAAATAGGTTGATATGTAATTCTAAATATTTGGAATGGCAAATTAAGTTTTACTGCATACACGTGAACGTAAGAACACTAAGCATTTGGAAACAGATTTCATCAACTACAATAGATGTATTTAACCTGTACTTAGTACAGTGCTTGACACATATTAGGCAATCAATACTTGTTAGAGGCATGACTGAATACGTGAAAGATGAGATCACTGTGGAAGGTCAAAGATGAACTCTATAAACCTGGATTTTTTTCATTCTTGTTATTATTTTCGTTGTTATCCATGGTGGTAGTGGTGCTAATGGTAGTGGTTTTATTCTTTCAGACTGTAATCACTTTTTCCATGAAAGGTAGCTGTTCTGGTAAACCATCAGGGCAGGAAAATTAAGTTGGGAGCTACTGATTCATAGATATTTTAACATGACAATTTCTATGTAAGATTATCCTCAGAATTCACAATGTGAAGCCCACTAAGTTCTCACTCTTCTTCTTGAGGGTATTCATGATTTTCTTAAATTAAGTGGTTACTGATTCAGAACTTCTCCCTGTACTAAGTATATCTAAATTTCCCCTTGTTGGAAATATTTATAATCAGACTTATTATAATTTATAATGAGTCTTCTCTATATTTGCTTACTGTGATCTCCCTTTGTAATAACTTTCCACTTTTGGGCTTTATTATTATTTTCAAAAGTTGGATTTTTTTTTAATTTCTAAGGGAGGTGATTTATTTCCTCCACAATGTTTTTATGCTATAGTTAACATAAGCCCAATAGCATGGGGCACCTGGGTGGCTCACTTGGTTAGGGGTCTCACTTTGGCTCAGGTCATGATCACAGGGCTCATGAGTGTGAGCCCCAAGCCCCACGTAAGGGTGTTCTGCTGACAGCTCAGAGCCTGGAGCCTGCTTAGGATTCTGTGTCTTCCTCTCTTTCTGTCCCTCCCCTCCTTGTGCTCTGTCTCTCTCTCTGTCTCTACATCTGTCCCTCACTCTCTCAAAAATAAACATTTAAATTTTTTAAAAAAATAAGCCAGGTAGTAGAGAAGATAACAGATTTTGGAATATAATATTTTTTTTTATTTAAAAAAAAATTTTTTTTTAATGTTTTATTTATTTCTAGGAGAGAGAGAGAGAGACAGCGTGAGCAGGGGAGGGTCAGAGAGAGAGGGAGTCACAGACTGAAACAGGCTCCAGGCTCTGAGCTGGCAGTCAGCACAGAGCCGGACGCGGGGCTCGAACCCGCAAACCACGGGATCATGACCTAAGCGAAAGTCGGACGCTTAACCGACTAAGCCACCCAGGCGCCCCGGAATATAATATTTTGGGGTGCTTTTCTTTCATGTTTACAGAGATTCAAATCAGTACAATATACTTTTATGCCTTTCATATATATCTCTTTTCTGCATTCCCTTATGTGTTATGGAAAGACTTCTTTGCTTATTTGTTCTTTTAAACAAGATTTTACCTATCACACTGCCTACTCCGGAAGAGATTGAGGTTTTCCCTGCTCATTCATCCTTGCATGTTTCTCTTTGTATTTCCTACTCTCCCCTTTCTACAGTAATTGTGATGGAGGATGAGCATATCACTCTTCCTCAACTCCCTCTCAAATGATTTCTTCAAGCTACAGTGTGCCTTTCTGGCAAGGAGGGGGCTAGGGAGTTAGACATCCTGCACATTTAGCCCAGATTTAGTGGGTATCTTTATAAGGTTGCTGTTATCTTACTCTAGGGAGGAAGGACGGTGTCCAGCTCTTTTCTTGGGTTTTTGCATTCTGGTGTAGATGCAAATCAACCTTTCTGTTCTGCCTCACTTGAGTGCAACTAGTTACGAGAGGCAGTAACACCGCAGTGACCTGATTTCATTAAGTAACTGTGAGCAGGTTAAGTAAACCTGAATGATGGCCACACTGCTCCTTAAAAGAATTTTTTTTAAGTTTGTAACACTTGATGCTAATAACGATACACATTTCCATCATTTGTTTAGTAAATTATAAAATAATGTGCTATTACAGAATATACTCTGATTATATCTACCTTATGTATGTTGGAAATCTAACTGGAAGCCATTGATTGATAAGACAGAATTCTGTATGATTCTGAGTCTGTGAAATGCACTCCCCCCCTGCCCCCCACAAATACAGACTAGTATTTGAAGAAGGACACAATGAAACTCCTTTGAACACAGCAGATTTCTACTGTGTACCACATTCTTTACTTTCCGATTAGTGTATAACAGTATTAATGGAAATAATGCATATAAATTCATTCAACTGGCTTTTTATGCAATCTTGTGTTCTTTCTTCACTGCTTTCATAGAATTACTGATTTCATTGGTTATTCCTCATATTTGGCACATGTAGACATAGCTTTTGGTTCTTTGTAAGTAGTCACCTTTGTTTGATTTTGGAGTAAGACGTTTCCTTTTACCCTCTAAAGCAACATTTTACTGTATTTCATGATTAGATAACAATAGTCTTCTAAAGTAATATATCATTAGTATTCTTTTCAAACTGATATCTACTAATATCATGTAGTATGAACAAAAGAGAATAATTCTGGATGTATCCCATGCTTGTGCACAAGCCATTGACATTTGTGACAGGCTAAAAAATATATATACACTGAAAACAGACCTAAACAATGCCATTTCCTTCTTGTTTGAAACCCAAACCTACAAATCAAACTTGAGCTGAAAATAACTTATCTGCTAGTTATAATTAAAGCTGTAGGAATATTAATAGACATAATTGCTATGGATCAGAATAAAAATAGAGAAGAGATTAGCCTTTTAATATAAACAGAACCACTTTAATAAAAAATTAACAGCACATGCTATTACCAAAAAAGTAATTTTTCATTGGAAATTCATAACAAGTTATGTTACTTCCTAAAGGCTACCTGAACACATCATGAAAATTCTATAGATCAGAGTGCAATGAAGTAAGAGTGAGTAATAACCACTGACTAGAGAAACTTGTAGAATAAATCTATTTAATTGCATATTTAAGATGAGTTTCGCTTCTATGTGGGGGGAGCAGAGCTGAATGCCCGATCACAAACCCAATAGTGCCAGTGTCAGTGAGCTGTGTGAGTTGTCTCTATGGGTTGTAAATTGGATCCCCTCAGTGACCAGTTAATGTTTTCTGTATTTACGGCAGTATTTCTGTTTTTCACAGCCACCAGGGCACTTTGGCAACATAAAAATTTAAAAATAATTTTTAGCAATCATACCGTGCCAATTTTTTATAGTTAAAGGGGCTCATTTAAATTGGAAAACCTGCTAGTCTGAAATTTTCATCTGAAGGATTACCACCAGCCAGAGCTACTTGTCTGATGAGGGTTTCACATGGCTTATCTAATGTGAAATCTCCATGTGGTATATAGTTTCATTAAACGGTGATCAAGAATACATTAGTTCAAAACAAGAAAAGGCAATGGAGCTTAATCCGCCAGGCATCTTGGCGCAACAACTTTAAAAGAGTTATTGAAGTGAAACAATTTGAGAATTAAAAGTCTTCCACTTATACAAGACTCCTGTCAAAAGCCTAAAAGTCAGCCTTTCCTTTTTCTGTTTTCTGTTTGTATACTGAAAAAAAAAATGCCCCTGAAACAATATTTTGAATGTTATAGAGGCAATAAAATGCATATATCAGTGAAATAACCTAATCCATTAAGAAATGGATTTATCAAGATAGAAAAATAAAGTGGATGGTAGATAATGCAGAAATAAGCAGAAATGAATTCTTTAGAGAAGAAATATGAGAAACAAGTGTTTATATGATGTATTGTAAACTGGGATTTATGTGGTTTGTATTTGAGATTTGAAAACAAGAGTATTAGCTCTTCCTATTTGAGAATTGATCATTTAACTAAAGGTTCACATTGCAAATATACTATCTGAACAGGCAATAGTATATACTTACGATTCATATATACGTATATATATCTACCACAAATGTTAATAATTTTACAATTTAATTTATAGAAATTAACCATCATATTAAATGATTTTAGAATCACACTTTTTATACATATAGTTATATATAACAGAATAATAACTATTTAAACCAATATTTATATAATTTATCTGATATGTAGTGTTGACACTTATAGTGAAAGACTTAAGCATACATTCCTGTGATCTAACTAATCATTTTCATCCATTAACACTTGATGAAAAATGTATTAGCTTATGTCAAGAAATCTCAAAGCTCCAAAGATTTGAAAGATTTCCAATGTGCTTTAGCACAAGGTATAAGAGTAATATTTTTAAAGTGTTAACTTCAAATACATTTTTGGTAAAGGTTTGAAATTTGTTATATTGGACTTTACTTAAAAAGACAAAGTTATGATTTGATTTAAAAAATTATCTTATTGTGGTTCTTTTTAAATATTACAATAACTTGAATTCAAAAGATTGACTTCTGGGAATATCTATCACCAAATAGGTATTTTTCTACTTGTTATTCAGCTTGGATTTAAAGATACTATAAAGTGCATACTTCCCTACATTTCTCTACCAGTGTATTTCAACCTTAATCTTGAAAGAACTGTGTCTAATGGTGTAAAGATATTTCAGGTTATGTGTTATTTAATCTGAGTTCTCTTGTGAAAAGTGATATATTCCATGATAAAACAGAGTTATAAACATTTTTAAAAATCTCAAACAATAGGTGTCAGCTATTTGCATTTCTGCTTTTTTCTGGCAAAAAAATTCACAAGGACACAAACCCAAAAATTGTGTAACTTTTTATACTTCTTTTACATATCAGCTTCAAATTTTGAACATTTTTATTGTAGTATAAGGTGCTATAAATATAATGTCCCCGCCTTATCTGGTACGATATTTGCCACTAAGGAATATTATAGAGCTTAGGGATTTCATGAGTAGTCACTTCTTTTTCATGATATGTCATTTGCATTTTATGTTTTTCTATCTTGTCGGGTAGCCTTTCAAAGAAATTAATAAAGTTCACGTAGTTGGCAGCAAGTATAGCAACACAGAATTTAGGCACTCCCTAAATTCAATCAGAGTTTAGATAAAACACAGACTACATTAATGTATGGCCGCTGTTATAACCTCTATTAATATAGTTGAAAGCCGTCAAGCACCAGTGATTCTCAGAAACATAAAAAAGTTTGTATTAAAAATCACTGAACAGTACAAAAATGGGAACAATACATATAAATTAAATTCAACGCTCAACTTTATAAAACACCTTTCTTTATAAAAGATGGCCTATGTTTGCATGCGTTTCATGTTGCAGTAAATACAAGGTTTTAACTGGGAGTGTTCAGATACTTAGTACTTACTCTATGATTTTTCTCTTTAGCTTCAAGGAATACGAATTTTTACCCAAAGCACTAATGTACTTTTATTTTCATAGTGTTAGGGGTCTCTTTTAAAGGAAGTTAGTAATAAGAAAGGCAATATTTACTGTTGTCTGCATTTGAGTGGTTCACAGCTGAGCACTCCTCTTGTGTATTCAGTGACAAATGGCAATCACTTTATCATTTATCTTATGACAAATAGCAGATTCAGCCACAAACTGCTGGCCGTAGCAAACTTACAGGATGAAGTTCTTTATTGTTTATGGTTTGTGGGTTGATGTATTCATGCCTTGTTTATTTGTGAAATGAACAAAAATCAGTAAGCAGGCATGAACAGAAATTTGGCCACGCAATCAATTGTACTTTTTTCCTCCAGTCTTCCAAGGACCTTACAAGGAAATTCGCTGAACTAGGTCTAAGCTGTAAGCTGCCTTTAGAAAAAAAAAAAAAGTCATTAGAGGATGCACCAAATTGTGACATTATGCCCTTAAGCCAAAATAACACTGAATGGAGTTCCTACCTCGCATTAACCTCCTGAATAAGGGTCTTAAATTTGATAGCAAGCTATTGTCATAGACAAGTGACATTGGCCAACAGTAGAAGGAAATTACCCCACTACACTCTTACAATTTAAGCAATACATTAAAGTTTTCACTCTGTTTCATAAAGTTAAAGGAAATTTGCAAGTCAACTATGTACAGGAATATAAATTGTACCTGAATTGCATATACCAACTGTATTGTCATTGCATGGCATGCTTAAGAGTATTATTAATTTAGCTTTTGTAATTGATATATAAGGAAAGATTGAAGTAGGTCACATTCTGTGACACATTTTTAAGATTGAAATGCATGATCCTGGATAATAACAATAGCACCTTAAAAAATAGTAGCAATACAATATGCAAAAGATGTAATTTCTAATTTTAAATCTATTTTTTCCAACCTGACTTTGAGAAAGTTTGTATGACAGAGTAAATTATATTTTATTATTGACATAGCTTTTTAAGTTATGATGCATTATACTGGGTCCAATTAAGTGGGTTACTGATCTATTGAGTTCATGAAAAACCATGAATAATCATAATACAGTTAATAGAAAAAATAATAGTATGGGGAGATTTTCTTCTTTCTTTAAGAATAAAGGGGAAAAAAAAGAAAGGTTTTGCTATATGTGAATAGGAAAAATAAAATACTTGTGTATGATATGGACTAAAGTTTTTAAATCTAGACTATTGGTAGCAAATCAGCAGAATGAGGTAATACATGAAAGATCTTACTAATTTTCAAAACTTAATTTGGAAAAGGTGATGTTTTATGGTAAAATAGTATTCTCAATTAATGAAATTTTAATGTGAATTTTTTTTGGTATATTCTTAAATGTTTTGTACAGACGCCATTTGATACATAGTCTAACACAAAAAAAATAGACTGATTTGAATAGTCTCTAAGCAAATGTCTATATGTCCCATAATATGGTGTCATAAAGAGTAGGTAGTTGCATATAATATATTTAGCATTTATATCCTGAAAATCTCTGCCAGAAAGACTAATGTAAAATAAATAAATAAATAAACGAAAACAAAATCTGTCCAGTTAATGCCCACGAAGTGTGTAGACTAGTGGTGTTAAAACTAATATTCTGAAAGGAAACTGAAGTTAGAGGTCCAGAAAAAGCTATTATGCAGCTCTAAGATTTGCATATGCTATCTGCTTGGCTCATCAGAGGTGAATGATAGTTTCCACTGCACTTAGTTACAAGCCAATCTAGATGCAGTTATTTGCATAAACAATTTGATTGGTAAACATTGCTCTATACCTCTGTGTTGAAAACTTTTGGAGGAATAGAGACTATTTTGATGTTTTTTGTTAAACCATACTTGAGGTATATTTCCTCTGTATTATGACAAAATAGAAGACAAAGAGGAATGATATACAGATGAAATTTTATGAAGCAAATAATGCCAACAAGGAGACAAAGCATAGTTTATTATTAGTATTTTAATTAAGACTATAAGTATAAAATTATTTACTGAAATTACTATGAAAAAAAGAAAATTCATCAATGAACCCATTCAGCCACTAACATTTGAATACATTTTTATGTTCTTTTCCCCTCTACATCTTTATTTTTACAAAGCTACAATGATTATGCACTTACAATTTTATACATTTTTTCACTCAGCAGTAGATCATTTTCCATGCTGCTATGTATTTCTCAAAACTATTTTTTGTTCTTTAGCACTTTAGTATTCCAGCAAGTAATATATTCATTAAATATGTCTTGAATGACTGACATGTGCCAGACATTGTGCTGAAACTTGGATATAATATTTTTATGACTGTATCTCTGACTGCCTTGAGCTTATGGTCTGGACAGAAAAGTGAAATGAGGAAAACCAACAAATATAAGGTTGTAAATGTGGGGAGCATTGAACAGTTCAAGTAGAGGCATCTATATCAACCTAGGGGCCATGGATGCTTTCCCTAAGATCAATTTGAGCTAAATTTTAATCTACATTTGTAATTGGTTAGAACTACCTGAGTAAAAATAGTGTATTTTGATAGTTGGATAGTATTTCTTGACAGAAAAAAACCAGCACTTTTGAAAGCAGGATATATTCCTGACTTGATTAGGTCAGCAAAAGTGAAAGGTGTGTATGGCAGTGGAGAAGGAGGCTGTTGAGGGGAGAATTGCACATGACACTGTGAGCTATGTTTGAACATTAGCATGGAAGCAAAGGGAAGTCAATGAAAGGCTTTAAGGTGCTAATGAGAATAATAGTGATGACTTTTTATAAAGAGAGTGACGTCAGTAGCAGTATGAAGATTGGTTTATTTGTCAGGGGCACATGTAGAGGCAGAGATACAGGGAAGGTGGTTTTCAAATTAATCCAGTTGTAAAATGATAAAGATTTCAAGAGAAGTGAAAATGGAGATGAATTTTAAGAAAAAAGAAATTTTGGAGGAAAAAAATCATGGGAATGGTGAAATCTTGGTTACTAATTAGATGTAGGAATCAGTGGGCAAGAAGAGTTCAGAATAGATCTCAGGTTTCTATCTTGTAAAACTAAGTAAATGGTAGTGTGTTTTACCAAGAGCAAAGGAAAAGGAAGAACAGGTATGGGGAAAGGGGATCATGAGTTCAGTTTTGAAAATATTGAGCTTAGGTTGCCTGTGCCATCCAAATGGAGATGTACGAGGTTGATATACATCTCTGGACCCTAGCAGCAAGAATTGTGCTGAAGTTTGGGGAAGCATCTGTGAATGTATTATTGAAGTATCAACAGGAATGTGCAGTGAGAGGTAGAATAATTTGGGAGCACTAATATTTCATGATAACATGGGAATTGCATGAGCAAGAATATTGAGAAAACTGTGAGAAGTTTTGACCAAAGAGATGAGGAAAACTAAGAATCAGGTAATGTAAAGGAGCCTCAGTGAATGGTTTCAACAGAAAATAGGTAGTCTAACTTGTCAAACATTACATAAAAGTAAAAGAAATGAGAGATAAATTAATAGATCATAGTTGCTTTAATAACTTGAATGGAATGAAGGAGGCAGAAGCCAATTTCAATGGGCTTGAAAAATAAGCAGAAAATGAAGAGTAGCAAAATTCAGGGTAGATTATTCTTTCAAACACATAGTTTATGTCAGGAAGTTGTAAATTAGTTAATATACAAAAATAGCATAAAGAGAAAATTTTTTTTAAATTGGGGGCTTTTGAGCACACCTATTTGCTGATAAGGAAAAACTAATAGAAGAAAAAATGTTAATACTTTTTAAAAGAGTAAAGCTGATGATTCACAAAACAAGTCCCCAAGGTTGGGGAATGAAATTGAAACCCAGAGCCTGTAGGCAGCACTAGCCCTAGATAGAATGGCCACCTTCCATGAGAGAGGAAGAAGGCTGTGAAAATAGGTACGTTTTTGAATGGGTAATGGTTTTGAATTTGTAATGGTAGCAGCAGGAGAATTTCTTTGTCATTTACCAGCTCAAATTTGAAGTGAAAGCCTCTTATGATTTTGTTTTTTAATTTGGAGCTGGAATTTTGTGGGCTGCATGAGATGTAGACACAAAAGACAGACCAAGCGTATATTAATTGAAATGATATTCTTGGTATGTTTGGAGGATAGAAGGGAAAAGAAAACAAAGTTCACTGGTGAATGGAAAAATGTAAGTGTAAAAGCATTAAAAAACATATTCAGAGAAGAGGAAACCTACCTCTTCATGTGGGAGAAAATGGAAAATGTCTGTGAAAACAAAGTATGTAGGTCATGGGCAGGAAGAATTAAGACAGTTCTCACCTTAAAGGATTTATATACCACTGAAATATAGAAAGCAGTTCTCTTAACTGAGACCAGGAAATAGATTACAAAATAAAATAGTGAAAGGGAAAACAAGTAGTTAGAAAACAGAATAATGTGGTCTAAAATTTCAGGAAAGGAACATGTTTGGGTGACAAGAATGTAGAGTGTGACAACGAGTTTGGAATAGAGAGCTGTGGATATGATCTTCAAGGAAGCTGGAGAACTCTAAGCTACAGTGATGGGTGGGATGATTCCATGGTTGTGGAAACTATCAAAGGTAATTTCAGTATTTGACCTGTACGAAAGTTGGTTCCAGCTGCTGAAACCTTCTGCTGAAGTAGGGGAATGACAACTAAAAGTTAAAAGAAGGGAGAACAGGTGTTATAACTGATGGCTTGATCTTTAAATGAAGTGACTCACGGGAGGCTGGAGAAGGGTAGGGTGGAAAGCACAGTAAAGGACAGCAAAAATGCCTATCCGAAAGTGTAAGGGTTACACATCCTTCATGAAAAACAAACACCTCAACAATTTGGAAACAATCCAGATATACATGATAAAGCAAAATGTTTCAAGATAGGAATCATGTTGTCCCCCACAAGAAGCCATAAATATTCTAGAAGACAAAAGCAGAAATGTAATGCAATTGAAAAGATATACGATAATAAAGCAAAAGACTAACTAAAAGCATCAGGATTATATGAAATGTTTTTTAATATAGAAAGACGATGAGATATGTTCAAAGTGGAGTGCACCTAATAAAGTTTTAGTGATTAGGAAATGGTAGGCCTATATGTTTCAAAAACATATAAATGTAGTTATAAGTATATATAACCATATAATATATGTAGTTATGATTATTCAGTTTTGATTCAAACCACATTTAAACTTGATTTATATATTCATATATTCCATATTTATTTTATATACATAAATATATGTATACTAAATATATTTGTATGAAATATGAATCAAAACAGTGATCATGAATTTTCCAAGGACAACACATTTTTGTCAGCTACTTAAATAAATATGAATGGCTCAGAGGTTGAGGAGTGATGTATATAGAAATGTGATGTCATTTTCATTAGGGAAGAATTAAACTCTATTGCTTTAACGAGAGGATCATTGCATGAGTAAATAGAGGAGTATTAATATCACAAATAAAATTGATAGTGTAAAAAAATCAGTTCATTGCCAGCCATTATCCTAGACACTAGGGATACAGGATGCTGTGGAAATCTTGAGCGTGCCTCAGAATTATCCCCTCAGCTCTACTCTATTCAGGGACATGTTGTTCCTCTTTTCATTTCCCCCATGAGCATGTCAACTGTAAGCCCACCCTAGCTAGGTGCTGAGGTATTTGGCTTCTCTATAATTAGCAACACAGGCAATTATAGATATTGTCAAGAATACAAGCTCAAACTCTCTGTAGCTACAAAACCTTGACTGAAAAAACTAGTCTTTGGTCAGAATTGCTATTCAGTAATCCATTCTTTTAGATATTATAAAGTCTCTTCTTGAATTAAACCAACAGAGAGCTGTTCGGGACCATGTATTATCTCTTCTCGATAAAATTACTACCTTGAGGGTCACTATAAGAAATAGCTCCAATGAAACTCATTGTTGTGTTCACTATAAAGAGGATGTTGTCCATTAAATTCACAATATCTACTTTAAGACCAGAAATTTCTGTCAGGTGTAAGTATCGGAAATAGTGAATAGTATTCATCCTGCAGAATCTGTTTGTTTGATCTTCAGGGCATTGAATTGACCAGGTTTCCTTTTTAATAGTGTCTGCTAGAAGGCTTAGACTTATGTCTGTGACTCATTTGCAGGAAGTATATAGGTTCTATTTTATGCACCACGCTTACTTATTTCTTTTTTTTTTCCTCAGCTAGTTTCAGTTTATTGTTTCTTTTGTGTTTATGCTTGTAGTTAGATGGGATTTCTCTAGATGGAGTAGGAAAAAAGGAGAGAAAAGGAGATTATACTATATGCAAAATACCATAATTGACGAGTGAAAAAAGAATCTGCCTTCAGTTAACTTACAGTCTAGTATGGATAAAGGATACATAGAAAAACTGTAACATAAGGGAGGAACAATATTTTTTTCTAGAAAATAATATGCCATGATAAGATGAATGAAGTTATAGTAAGAATGGTCAGAGTAATGCTGTGCTTTATTAATACACTAAAACATACATTTAATTGGTTCTCTGGCCAACTTAAGATATACAAATCTACCTGCATGATAGAAAAACTTGAGCTGTATTTAGTATAGTACTATATATGACATAAAATTGATGACAGTTTTATAACAATATGAACATTTTCTCCGTTTCCATCAATCTA
This sequence comes from Hyaena hyaena, assembly GCF_003009895.1. Lineage (NCBI taxonomy): Eukaryota > Metazoa > Chordata > Mammalia > Carnivora > Hyaenidae > Hyaena > Hyaena hyaena. The sequence goes on along the minus strand of NW_024081247.1, from coordinate 602,613 downwards.
TATTTATATAGATTAAAATTCTATTTGTAATTTTAACAGGCAGTTATTTATCGTGATGCTTATTATTTTATGTTAAATACTTTCCACAGTCTGTATAGAGTGCTGGAATTTCTTCCATAGCTGATATCTTTGTATTTATGTTGTATAAGACCCAAATATTCCAAAGCCATAGTTACAGATTTTACATTGTACTTTCAAGAGTAATTATTTCACTTTGTGGTTATTAAAACTAAGAAACTAAAAAGAAATCTGAAAGAGATATAACCCTCTGAAAAGAACAAGAAATATTTATATTTACAGATTTCACAGACTTTCTTGTTAGCCTTTTTCAAAATTTTACAAACAGGGATATAACACATGTGACCTTGGGGTACAGGAACCCTCAAACTCCCTGAAATCATGTTTTGTTCATAGGTTGTGAGAGTATCTGAAGCAGGGCATTTTTCCCAGGAAACATTTCATGGTCTTCCTCACCACATCTGTCTCCAAAGTGGAGGAGTCACTGAAACAAATGCCTAGGATGTCCCATAAAACAAGACATCTTTGAACTTACTGAATTTCATAGCTGGTATTTGTTTTAGGGATAGAGAGATCAGCCGGTATACATGGCTGCAGAGGTTGAGGAAGGTCTTGCTTGTTATTTAAACGTGGTGATGAATATTACCTTTATACAATAATGCGCAAAGGTGGTGTTTCCTAAAGTGACCACCTAAGGAGATGCTATGGTATTTAACAACTGAATTGAAAGTGATAATAGTGGCTTTTTTTCCTCCAGGAAGTAAAATGATGTTTTCATTATGCATTTCCTTACTAGAGAGAGACAGAGCTTTGTTTAGCTATTCTGAAGCTTAAAATCTGACATGTGTAGACAGGAAACGATACACTGTGATCAGGCCTCTCAAACAAATGTCATTTTTATAAGAATTTTAAGATAACAGTTGGAATCTGACAGAAGAAATATAAAAGCTTGTTCTATTCAACCACCCCTCTGAATTATATTTCAGTGTAACCCTGGATTTATTATTTCTGTCAACTTTCTAATTCTTGGTTTTGGGTAATAGACCGAGGATAGGTAGTTAGAGAATGACACTTGAAGTTAGTGACATGAGACTGGGGCCTTTGCCTCCTGGTTATAGAAGCAGAATTTTTTCTAGTGACCCACCCGCATTCTGCACTTCCACAGTCTGTAAGCATTTCCAACCAGCCAAATTTTTCTATTATCAAAAATCAGTTAACTGCATGATTTACTCAGACTGATCTCACTAGCTTAAATCTCCCAGTAAAATGTATCCCTAAGAGGAATGAATTGTTAAATTAGCTGAAATTGCACTTTTGAGAAACTGAAACAGGTGTGATTTGAATGCACATTTTACCTAGATTTTAATGGCTGATAGAAAAAGAAACTTGAATAGCTAAAGGAAAAAAAAGGAAAAAAGGTATTTATTCTCTTTTTAAATTTTCTTAACTTACCCCAAATTTACATATGTGGGCATAATGGACTGACTCTTGATGCAATGATTTAAATAAAAACCTTGATCTTTGGGGCAATGACCACTCTCTGCTTGTCTGGAAATAAGCAGCTAGTTTACCCTTAAAATGTAAGATAACCATGTGTTTTAAATACACCAAACAATAGTTGTCAAAAGCCACAACTGCATGATAGACTGAGAAACCAGATCAACACCACATAAATACTTGAATAACTGAATTGCATGCAGAATTTTTGACCAGTCTCATTTTATTTTCTGCATTCATCAAAACACTTTGGGTCCAAATAAATTCTATCCTACTCAAAATTTCTACAATAACTGAGGAATATTTACTACTAAATAATAGTGGAGCCTTGTGTTCTAAGCTTTTATAGGTTTGTAAGGTGAAACAACAAATCAGTGTATGTTTTTCAAACATCTCAGTCAATAAATATGCTAGGAGGATTCCTAATGCATCTTTCATATGGTCTTGCTTCTGTTGAAATGCTGAACTATTTTAACATGTTCGTGGGGGGTTTCTAATATTTATTTTAATAACTATGTTTTATTAGATTTGATATAAACACACTCATTCCAATGTGCGGAGAAATACTGGATTTTTTTAAGTTTTGGAAAAAATTAACTTATTAGTAGTATTTCTTCTATATTGTTCAAGACCCCTCATTACCTAGAGCAGTAGTCCTCAAAGTGTGGTCTACAAGACCCTTTGTGGGGGGTGAAAGGCAGGTTGTTTAAGAGCAAAACCATTTTCAGAACTAAGATATTTGTCTTTTTGACTGAACTGACATTTGTAAAAACTGTTGAGGGTAAAACTTCTGGTTCCTTGGTATAAGTGAAGGTAATGGCATAGACAGTACTAATACTCACTGCATTCCTTATTGCCGAGCACTTGCATGGCCAATGTTAATTGAGTTTACTTGGTGACATAATAAATATTAGTTATGTTAATCTTAACATGTGAGTATGTGGCTTGTTAATATCATTGTGATGAAATGTGAAGTACACATAAGAAACTTCTGCTGCACACCTAAGTGGACTGTCTCCAGGAAGAGCACGTGTGTCAGTTTTGGAGTTGTGAATTGACCTAGTCACTTTTTAAAAGAAATTTTAAATGTTTATTCATTTTTTGAGAGACACAGAGTACAAGCAGGGGAGGGGCAGAGAGAGAGGAAGACACAGAATCCAAAGCAGGCTTCAGGCTCTGAGCTGTCAGCATAGAGCCCAACACGGGGCTCAAACTCACAAACTGTGAGATCATGACCTGAGCTGAAGTTGGATGCTTAATTGACTGAGCCACCCAGGTGCCCCAGACCTAGCCATTTTTTAATGGAACGTCATTTTTGTTTAAAACAACAATCGGCAGGCTGACTCATTTTTCAGACTCAACTATTTGACATAAGTTTTCTTCAAAATGAACAAAATGACCTGTCACTTCAAAGAAAACAAGGTATGGGGTGGGGCGCCTAGGGGGGGCTCAGTCGGTTAAGTCTCCCATTTGGCTCAGGTCATGATCTCACAGCTTGTGGGTTCCAGCCCCACGTCGGGCTCTGTGCAGATAGCTTGGAGCCTGGAACCTGCTTCCGATTCTGTCTCCCTCTCTCTCTCAGCCCCTCCCCCACTTGTGCTCTGTCTCTCGAAAATAAATAAACGTTAAAAAATAAAAAAACAAAACAAAACAAGGCACGGTATTTGTTGCCAATAAAAAAAAAAATTGAGCTTTCAAATGAAAATTGGAATTTTGGAAAACTTGACAAGCTTGACAACTTCCCAAAACTTAAAAAGTTTTCTAATGATAATAGGTGGTGATATTAACAAATGTGTTTTTTTTGATATGGCATAATGAACATATCAATATATGGAAGATCTGCATAGCTCAGTGAACTAATATTTTTTAAATTAGGGGCATCCGGCTTCAGCTCAGGTCATGATCTCACGGTTTGTGGCTTTGAGCCCTGCGTCAGGCTCTGTGCTGACAGCTAGCTCAGATCCTGGAGCCTGTTTCGGATTCTGTGTCTCCCTCTCTCTCTGACTCTCCCCCTACTCATGCTGTCTCTCTCTCTCTCTCTCTCTCTCAGAAATAAATAAAACATTAAAAAAATTAAATGAATAATGTATTAGGTTGTCTGTGGATCTTAATTTAACAGGGTATGAAAAACTATTAATATGGCTTCAGAATCCAAACTGCAAATAATATTTAAGAAATTACCACTTGCTGAGTTTTGGCGTAGTATCAAAGAGAAATATCCACAGTCATCTGAAAAGTCTGTCAAAATGCCCCTCCCATTTCCAACTATGGATGTACATGAGGCTGGATTTTTCTCCAGTTACTATACCAAAACTTTTGGCAATATACTCAATGTGCAAACAGATATGAGAATGCATTTCTTTTTAATTAAGCCAATTATTAAATGTGAAAAATTGTAAAATAGTACCACCGTCACCAACTTATTATGGAAAATAATCAGTTTGATGAAAATTATTTATTGCTATTTTTCATGGATTAATTTTTTTAAATTTGTCAGCTTTTATTTCAAAAATGGGAAATATTGATAAATGTAACCTATGTAATCAAAAGCCCTTTGGGTCTCTTGATAATTAAGAGTTACAAGTGGATCCTGAGAATAAAAATATTTTGAGAATGATTGATCCAGACAGTTTCACTCATAGGAAACACTTAAGATCACAGATCTTTCTATAAACTGATGCCGGTGGGTTTTGGTGGTGTGTGGTAGAGATCAGCCCTGCAGTCAGTTGCAGTTATACAAGAACATGTTCTGATGTTCAGTTACTTCCTGATTTCTAAGAGATTCACACTTGATTTTCAACCGACGCTATTGTTCTTATGCAATAAGTTTGAGAAAATCACTGCTCCACAGTAACATGCTTTATACCTGGGCAAGACTTTGGCTCCTGCACAGCTTAGTCAGTTAGGCATCTGATTTTTGGTCTTAGCTCAGGTCTTGAACTCAGAGCCCTGAGTTTGCACCCTGTGTTGGGCTTCACGCTGGGTATGAAGCCTACTTGGAAACAAAACAAAACAAAACAAAAACTGAATAAGACTTAACCAGCACTTGGTGAAACAAAATTGTGCCAGCAAAGAAGTATTTTATTTGTTTAGTACTTTTTACTTCAAAGGTTAGTTTTGGCTACCAAACTTCCATGACTAGTCAATTTTATTATTTTCATATCAAATGCAGATTATTTTGTTGAACAATAGCTATAACAAATCAAGAAATTAAAATTTTTTGAAAAAGGGGTACTGAATAGCAGAATTGATTTATAGCAGATAAAATCATACCATCCAAAGCAGTTGACTCTCTCATACTTTTCACTAAGTACCTGAATTTTTATTGATAACTGATAAGTATATAGATCATAATTTAATAAGAAAAGTAAATGCTAATTCCAGCATATATAGCAGGGCAGCAGTTCTGTATTTCTATTATCATAATTGCTTTAAAGATAGTATAAAACATATATTGAAATGAAACCAGTATTCTAAAGTTGAGATTATATCTATGGATCACATTTAGTCTAGCTTAGTGATTAAGTACTGGCTATACACAGACACACATACACACACGCACTGGCTGCCCACACAGATATTTTTTTAACTTGACTTCTTAAAGCTTAACATTGAATAGATTTTATAAAATTATATTGAGAATATTATTAAATTCATAGTTCAGATTGATTAACTGTTATTGCAAATCAGTTTTGACAAATTCTTATTTATAGTAAATCTGTGGAATATCCAAAGGTAATTGTGAATGGAAATCTTAAGATGATTCTGAACCCCTTTTTTCATGAAATCAAAAAATGATTCCTTCCAACCTCTGCCCATAGACATTTTGAGGCAATTCAAGTGCATCTCAATGTAAACTCAATGTTATGTGTACCTCATATAAGTAGGAAAGCTGCTAGTAAATGAGAGGCCATATGTCTTGTAAAAAGTTGGAGGGGCACCTCAGTTGGCTGAGCATTTGACTTTGGCCTAAGTTATGATTTCAGGGTTCACAAGTTCATGCCCCACATTGGACTTTCAGAGCCTGGAGCCTGCTTCAAATTCTGGGTCTCTCTATCTCTCTCCCCCACTCACACTCTGTCTCTCTCTCAAAAATAAATAAATGTTAACAAAGAAAATTTTTAAGTTGGAAAATTACTGGACAGGGAATAGACTTTTAATATATTGTATAGAGCTAAATCTTTTTAAAAGATGTCGCCAATATTCTCTATCCTTTCAAACATGTAATTTTCATTTGTCCCAGTTCCCATGTGATAGCATGAGTATGAAGTGAAAGTTGGTCACAGGAAATGGGTAAAATGTTTTGTAAATTCTTCATGACCAGGCTTTCCATACTCTAAGGGCTTTCTTTAGAAGAAATTTGCTTTTTCAGGGTCTGTAGTTGTTGATGTTTAACTCCACGGTTTTTTATTTGTTTGTTTCTTATTGTTTTTATTTATTTGAAAGAGAGATAGAGAGAGACAGCAGGTGCATAGGGGAGGGGTAGAGAAAAAGACAGAGAAGATCCTAAGCAGGCTCTGCCCTGTTAGCCCAATGTTGGGCTAGATCTCAGGAACCTGGAGATCATGACCTGAGGTGAAATCAAGAGGCAAAAGCTTAACTGACTGAGCCACCCAGGTGCCCCTAACTCCACTGTTATCTTCCTGGAATTCCATTCTTCTTTCTACTCCCTATTCTCTTAAACCTCTCAGTAGCTTGTAGTTGAAAGACTGATCTTCTAGATCAGGACTAGAACGATTGACATATTTTTTTTAGTTTTAGTTTTGGGGGGATTTTGACATCTCTAGGAAATAAGATATTTTTACCAGAGTTCTATATTATGGGAATATTGTGACTATTCTCTTTCCTTTGGGCCATGTGACCATCTAGAAAAGGTAGGATTACTCAGAATCATTTTGTGGAGGATGTGATGAAGAATCAAGCAAATGAGAATTTACAAAGCATGAGGTACGTGGAGAGGAAATATTATGGCTACTTATAGAAGTCTAGGAACTGTCATCTACGTTCCTAAAGCCCAGTATTATAGCTGAAGACTCAGGCTTCTTGTAGAAGAGATCCAGTGTGCTTCTATAACTGAAACTAGGCTCAGGGAGAGGTACTAGATTGAGATTTTGTTTTGTGAGTAAATGATGCTGACCATCAACTAGTGAATAAATCCTGAGTCCAGAATCAAGCATCTTGCTTTCTTGATGGACAATGAGTTGAGAGAAACAACTTTATTATTGACCTGAGTTCTCTTATTAAAGTGGATCATCAAGAAAAGAACATATTAACCAAGCTTTTAGACTATGAATGTCTTATCTAAAGCAAGATTGAGAGTCAAATCATATAGATATCATATATATGTGTATATGTAACAACAATGTATATATTTATATGATAATATGTATATAATTATATATAAAGTTACAGGACAAAATTAGTAATGTGTAATGTTTTACTGTATAGGCAGTTTTTAATTGAATGGTACAGATTTTCTATTTGTCAGCAAAGTGACTGAGAAAACATCCACACCAAGAGAAATAAAAAAAGAGTGTCAGTGAACTCAGTTAAAGAATTTATTTCAACTAAAAAATATATATAATTCAGTACCTTGTATATGCTAGTCACTGTGCTAGGGGTGAGTGGTAAACATGAATGAGAAATTTGAGTCTGATATAAATGTATGCCAGTATTATTAGCTCACTTGTACAGAAAAATGGGGATAGGTAGCTTTCCTGCAGACTATATTCCAAGGCTTCCTCTCTTGAATCATTTCTTTGGACTAATTCTTTTTTAAGGAACTCGAAACCCTGCCAACTTTCAAAAAGAGTTAAAGGCGTTTATTGTAACATAGCCATTGTTTAACTCTGATGATAGAAATATTATCACTGTTTCCTATAGATTTATTTCCTGAATCAAGGGTCATTTGTTAGAGGTTTTCTGGATAGATAAGTGTTAAATAACCACCCAGAAAGATTATATAGGTATTAAACTTATTCTCACTCCCAAATAGATACTGTTTACATGAGAATATATATCTTAAATTGATGTTAATTGTAATAGGCTAAATAGTGGCCCCACAAAGATCATGACCTAATTTAATCTTACATGACAGAAGGGACTTTGCAGGTGTGATTAAGCTAAGGATTTTGAGACAGAGAGATTATCTTGGATTATCTGACTGGGTCCTAAATGTAATCACACATCATGAAAGGAGAGGGGCAGAGGGAGAATTACACTAGAAGGGAAAGGTAATGTGACAACAGAAGCAGGAGGAGGAAACCCGATGGGATACCAGGCCACAAGCCAAGGAGTGCAGGTGGCCTCTAAAAACTGAAAAAGGCAAAGCAAGAAGTACTTTCCCTCCAGAAGGAATCACCTCTGCCGACATGTTAATTTTAGCCACATAAGCCTCATTTGTAATTTCTGACCTTCAGAACTTTGCGAGAATAAATTTGTATTGTTATAAGCCACTCTATTTGGGGCAGTTGTAAGCTACTGTAACAAACTAGTATAGTAATGTTCGAATTGAATTAGGCAGTGCTGAAGATTTTACATTTTGTTTCCTCACAGTAGTGTTCTTTATATATGTGTGTGTGTGTATAATTTATTTTTTAAGAGAGAGAGACAGACACAGAGAGAGAGAGAGAGAGAGGGAGGGAGGGAGAGAGAGAAGAGAAAGAGAGAGAGAGAGAAGTGGGTGAGAGGGCCAGAGGATCTTAAGCAGGTTCCACACCCAGCACAGAGCCCAAAGGGAACCTCAGTCCTACCATCAGATCTTGACCTGAGCTGAAGTCAAGAGTCAAACGCTGAACCAACTGAGCCTCCCAGGTGCCCCCTTCGAGTAGTTTTTCTAACAGAGGAATTAGATGACACAGTCTTCTACAACAGAAATGTAAACACCTGGCAAATTATTGTTACAATCAATTCCTACACTTTTGCCCTTCATTACCAAGTGATTATAGACCACTAATGTGTAACTGTGAACCATCATACATCAGTCATCTAGCCTCTGTCATTTCATGTTGCAGTATCTGCATGTCATTTATCCAGAACTTTGTACTTAAAAAATGTGAGTTACTTCTATTAATGCATACTCATTATTAGAAATTAGATGACAATTAGCTGTCATTATCCAGTTACAAAGAGGAGAATACTATTAACTTGTCAGTCCTTAAAATATACTTCATTCAAATAATGCACTTTCAGTAACTGAACTATCTTTTAAACCAGAGGTGAGCATGGGGCTTCCATAAATACAAGTTTTATTTTAGAACTATTTTTCTATTTTTTTCAATTTTATTGATATATAATAACAGTGCAGAAGTTTAAGAACTACAACATAATGATTTGATATATGTATATATTGTGGAATTATTACCATAATAAGTTTAGTTAATATCCATCACCTCATGTAGTTCCAAATATTGTTCTTTGTGATGCAAACACTTAATCTCTACTCTTTTAACACCTTTCAAATATACAATACAGTACTATTATCTATAGTCATCTCCAATTTCTTGTATATATTCTGATAATAACTTGGAAAAAATTCTGGTGCAGACATTTTAGAGAAATTTATTAATCTTAGAATGAAAAATAGCATTCAAAATGTCTACTCCTTTTATGAAGTACTTGACCTTAAAAACATCATTGCTTGACTTTTAAATAAACAATTTGGACTAAGTAATTTTGAAAGCCTTTCAGATCCCACATTTTGTAATCTTGCGAAATTCCCTTGATACTAGTGATGTTTAATTTATAGGAATAATAATATTTGGCACTAGAATATCAGTAGGTCTGATATTTTCCTTTTCTTATATTGTAATGCTTATTGTTTATGAAAATATTAGTCCTTTTTAAAATCCCTAAGTTAGGGGCGCCTAGGTGGCTCATTGGACTCAGCGTCCGGCTTTGGCTCAGGTCATGATCTCATGGTTTGTGGGTTCGAGCCCCATGTTGGCTCTATACTGACAGCTAGCTCAGAGCCTGGAGCCTGTTTCGGATTCTGTATCTCCCTCTCTCTCTGACCCTCCCTTGCTCACACTGTCTCTCTCTCTCTCTCAGAAATAAATAAAACATTTTTAAAAAGTTTAAAAAACAAAATCTGTAAGTTAAAACTCATTTTAAACTGCTATTAACATGAAATTTAAATTAAATTATCTTGGGTCATTTTATGGAAATAAAGAACAACATATCAAATTCACAATTAACAATGAGTTTTTCACTATTCTGGATTGAAAGCTAGAACATTTGTTCTGAAAATTTTCTGAACATTTGTTCAGAAAAGCCTCAACATTTGTTGAGGAAATTCAGGGCTATCAGCATTTTCATAGTTTTCCTAGGAAGAGGGACAACGCCAGTAAGATTATTGAGAACCTTGGCAAGTCAAATGGCATCATGGGAATATAGTCACCTTCTTTGGGAAAGTGCACAAGTAATATCAGAAAAGTCTTGAGATCGGTGGTAAGAAAGCAATTTAAACAGATTACAGAAAATGTGTCTGCTTGTTTGACATACTTTTTAGAAAGGGAAGTAGATAAAAGGAGCACTATTATCAAGAAGCAAACACATCCAGTGTTTACAAAATCATTTCAGTTAGTCTAAGAACAAACCCTCAGATAAGTCAGCATTTCAAATCCAGTGGGAAAAAAATGTTACACCTATGTTTTATAAAGCTGTAAGAGGCTCAGAATTACTTACTTCAAGAAGTAACAATTTCTGTTAGAAGATGCATGAAAAGTGTTAGCCTCATGGGAATCCATTTGTGACAACAGAGCAGAAAGCAGCCCCTGCTCAGACAGTAAAAAAAGTAACAGATAATATGGAAGTTATCAATCTGAAAGGTATAGAATATTTAAACCATGAAATGCCTAAAAAGCCATAAGCAAGATCTTAAAATCAATATAGGATGCTGCTGAAAAAGTAATGACTCAAGAATAGGAATATTATACTGTTCCCAGGAAGGCTTTGTAAGATAACTATGCATGTGTATTTTAAAAAGAAAACATAATTGTTAAATTGAATTTATTACAAGAAAAAGAATTATATGATATTTTATAATATTAAAAGTGATTTAAAAGACAGTATTTTTCTAGCATTTTGGTCTGTATTTAAGATGATTCTGAACTATTTTGATGAGAACAAAACTATATTAGTCCTTAAGAAAGCAAAGTTGCAGAGAGCATAGAACCCTGTAACTGCTTTGGCCTGAAGAGATTTAATTGGTTTTATTAGTACTTCACTTAAAATATTCTTGGATGCAAGGAATGTAATTGCTTTCATCTAGGAAACTCAGAGGCAGTAAATCACATTTGTCAAGATGTTTGACTGGAAAGTCAAAAAGCAGAAGTATTTCTTGGCTCAAATTGGAAGATCAACCACAGAAATTAAGGGGAAAGAAAGAATGCTGTGTTCTAGTAGTCCTCGGAACCTCCTTTTTCAATAAATACAGGATCATTTCTAGACATGTTTAAAACCAAAGAATGGAACTGGCCATCATATTGATTCCTCCAACCAATCTTGCCTTGCCTTGCCTTGCCTTGCCTTGCCTTGCCTTTGCCTTTGCCTTGCCTTGCTTTGCCTTTGCCTTTGCCTTGCCTTCCTTTTTTTTTATTCTGTGTAGACTACTGTGAATCAAATGTATTCTAGATAGGAAGGGGAAAAAGTGGGACACCTGGGTGGCTCAGTTGGTTAAGGATCCACCTCTTGGTTTTTGCTCTGGTCATGATCTCACAGTTCCTGAGTTTGAGCCCTGCTTCGGGCTCTGCAGGACAGTGCAGAGCCTGCTTGAGATTCTCTCCATCTGCACATGCCCCTGTCACCCTTCCTCTCCCCCTCCAATAAGTAAATAAACATTAAAAAAAGAAAAAATAAAGAAAAGTATCTTTCTCATTTCTAGGATGAATATAGGGATAAGATGTTTAAAATTTTTCCTTAGAATTAGATTTTATGAGCTGAGACTACATAACTGTTGCCAACTTTGTACCAGGTGCCAAATATTTGATTTTCATATTGTGCCCAAGTATTATAGTAGAAGCAGGGAATCTGAGAAATCTTGTCCAGTTTATCCCTGTGTCTGGTACTTCTTTTAGAAAGCTAGATCACAAACCGCTGTTGTGCAGACCTTCATTCTTGCCCACAACTCCAATTCCTGCCAGAATCTTTCACCTCTGATTATACCACACTAAACAATTCACTACTCTGGGTTTTACTTTGCTTTGCATTGTTTTTGGAAAGAGGGCAGAAGTAATAGAAAATTGAGGAAATAAAGGACCTTGTTTAAAAAAAGAAAGAAAAAGAGAATTAGCTTTAGGGATACTTTGGAACACCCCAGAAATGGTGAAGCAGAATTAAAATCACAAACAGGATAGTCAACACTATTTCTTTGCTTTTACAGGTCTAGTAGTTTTGCTGTCGGAGAGACATTTTCCCCCTGTATGGGTGATATTTCCACATGTTTCTAGATGACCAAACATCATAAGTATAGCCCCAACTATAGCCATAGTCATTTGCCTCTTTTTCAAGATTTCTCTTGAAATATTGTGACCATTTTTATGGAAAATTTTCCTGTCTTATATATAAATAGTCCCTGACTAAATACATTTTAAATGCTTCAGTGTATGGACCAGGAAACACAGGTCATCAGCTTTTCCAATCAGTTAACCACCATGAAACCTACCCTGTGCTTGGGGAATTTGACGCTTCTGTATCCTTTCCACATCTGAACTGCGGGTCCCTGTTCCTGGCCTTCACGCAAACACTGGCTCTGTCCACAGGCTCCATCTCTTCATTTTTAATCCACAGTACAGATTATGCTGTTGTCAGACTCTCGTAAGAGAAGTCAACCATCAAGTTTCTCCCACAAAGAGAGAAACTGTCTTTCTACAAAGTGTTCGACAGAAACTTACTTGAGATATCTAATATTTGAGTGACTCATTTTAAAGACTGCTAGATATTTGTTACTCTGGTTTTCCTAACATATATATATGTATATATGTTTTTTTTTTTTTTTTTAATTAGGCCACCAGAAAACAATACACTTGGAATTCCTAGATCACTGTCTGTTTTCAATTTGATTGATTTCTACTCCTCCTGCTTGATTGATTTCCTTCCTTCTACTTACTTTGGGTTAAATTTCTCTTCATTTTTCTAGCTTCTTAAAATGAAAACCTAGATCATTGATTTTAAATCTTTCTCTTTTTTTATTTTAATACAAGCATGTAGTGTTATAAAGAGTTTTCTAAGCATAGCTAGAGGTACATCACACAGATTTTGATATTTTTTCTTTTTCTTTTTATTCTGACCTAAGTATTTTCATATTTTTCATCTGATTTATCTTTTGACCCATAAGATATTTAGAAGTGTATTGTTTATCCTGAAAAAGAAAAAAAAAGAAATATGTTGTTTAATTCATAAATGTATCAGAATTTTCTAGATTTCTTAGTGCTGTTGGTTTATAATGAGGTCTATAATGATCAGAGAACATATTCTGTACAAACTCTTTTTTTTAATTACTGAGACTTGACATTATATTACTGCATATTGCCTGTTTTGGTGGAAATTACTTTTGTGCTTGAAAAGTGTGTATTCTGCAGTTATTAGAGGTAGCATTTTATAAATCTCAATGCTGCTGTACAAAACATCTGTAAATTTAATGTTTTCTGTCTAGCTTTTTATCTATAAATTACTGATAGTGTTAGAATCTCCGGTGGTGACTATATTTTTCTAGTTATACTATATTTTTCAGGGCACTTGGGTGGCTCAGTCAGCTAAGCGTCCGACTTCAGCTCAGGTCATGATCTCATAGTTTGTGGGTTCAAGCCCTGCATTAGGCTCTGTGCTGACAGCTAGCTCAGAGCCTGGAGACTGTTTCGGATTCTGTGTCTCCCCCTCTCCCTGACCCTCCCCTGCTTACGCTTTGTCTCTCTCTCTCTCTCCTCTGTCTCTCAGAAATAAAGGAAACATTAAATTTTTTTAATTATACTATATTTTTCTAATTTTTCCACTATTATTTTCATCTGGTTTTGCATTATGTATTTTGAAGTTCTATTGGAGCTTCATACACATTGTGATGGTTATATCTTTCTAATCAATTGATCCTTCTATCTCTATGAAATGTCCTTTTTTATCACTGATAATCCCTTATCTTAATGTGGCCCTTGTTTGATAGTAAAATAGCCATATTTATTTCTTGATACTTCTATCAACATGGTTTATTTTCTCTTTCCTTTCACCTTGTCTGTCTGTATCTTTATATTTAAAGGTTATCTCTCTTAGGCAGCATATAGTTGAGTCTAACAAACTCTTCTTTCTAGTTGGAGTATATATCCAACTTATTCATATTTTCGTATTTTTATTGTTGTTCTTTACTGAAGTGTCCCATTTCTTTTACTGATCCTTTCCATCTTTTCCTTAATTACTTGAATATATTTACAGCAGCTGCTTTCAAGCCTGTCAGATATTTCATTACCCAGGTCATCTGGGGGTCTCTTTCTATGGACTAACTTTTATCTTCCTTGTGAGCCACAATTTTTGATTGTTTGTTGGACTTTGTACAGACTCTAGATACTCTTATCTTTCTATTAAGTGTGTTAATTTTTGTTTTACCTGACTACAGGACATAAAAATCTATGTCAAAAGGGATCTCTTCATATCCTTCACTTTTTGCCCACTTTTGGTCACTCTCTAGTGCCTTCAAATATTTGATTTTCATATTATACCAACAGATTATAATTGCTATCTACGGGAAGTTTTGCTGCCATTACCAGAGACAAAACTAGTTTCCATTATGTATTTAGGCTTTTCTGTGAAATTGTAATAGAGTTTTATAAATTTTACATAGCTTCTTATTATATATGGTGGTACAAACTCATTGTAGATCATATGAAAGTATAAACCAAAGAGGGACATCTGGGTGACTCACTTGGTTAATTGAATGACTTTGGCTTAGGTCATGATCTCACAGTTCATGGGTTTGGGCCCCACATTAGGTTGTTTGCTGACAGTGCAGAGCCCGCTTGAGTTTCTCTTTCTCTCCCTCTCTCCCAACTTGTGCTCTCACGCTCTTTCAAAATTAACTTAAAAAAAAAAAGTATAAACCAAAGAGTATAATAAAAATAAATATTTAATCTAATGTTTTATATACATACACCACACACACATATTATTTACAAATTATGTACAATACTGGATATATTATTTTCAATTTTGCTCTGTTGTAATTTAAACTCACCTATTTTGGGGGGCTCCTGGGTGGCTCAGTTGGTTAACCATTGACTTCAGCTCAGGTCATGATCTCATGGTTTGTGAGTTTGAGCCCCACATTGGTCTCTTTGGTGACAACTCAGAGCCTGGAGCCTGCTTCAGATTCTGTGTCTCCCTCTCTGTCTGCAACTTCCCTGCTTGTGCTCTGTCTACATCACTCAAAAATAAATAAACATTAAAAAAATTTAAACTCACCTATCTTTATGTCATTAGTTTTGAGAAGTATGATTTTTTAATTATGTAATGTTTAGTATATAAATATGTGATATTTCCTCTTTTTATTTTTATGTAATTTTATATGATTTCCAAATTGTTTTGTTCTAAAAATGCAATGATAAAAGTTTTTTGTAAATATTTTGCATCTATTTATTTCTTCATTATTTATTATTAGCAATGGAATTATAGGTTCAGGAGCGCCTGGGTGGCTCAGCCGGTTAAGCATCCGACTTCGGCTCAGGTCATGATCTCATGGTTCGTGGGTTTGAGCCCCACATCGGGCTCTGTGCTGCCGGCCAGCTCAGAGCCTGGAGCCTGCTTCAGATTCTGTGTCTCCCTCTCTCTCTGACCCTCCCCTGCTTACGCTGTCTCTCCCTCAGAAATAAATAAAAAACATTAAAAAAAAAAAGGAATTATAGGTTCAAAATATTTAAACCTTTACAGTTTATTGATAAACATTAGGCCAGGCTGTTTTAAAGAAGTAAGCATAGATATAGTAAGATTCATAGACATTAAACAGCTGTAAAATACAAGAGACACAGAAAACATGAATTTAGTGAGAGATCTTTTTCTTGGTATATGTTTCTTTGGCTCCTAACCTATTTTTCAAATTTAATTTTCTTTTTTTTTAAGTAATATATTTACATAAACCAAAAAATTTTACTTGTACTTGGATAACAAGGCTCTCTTGTCTTACTCTTCTATATATCTCATTGCCTGTCCATAGATGCAGCTAATTTAAAATCTTTTCTGGTATTACCACCATATTATACATAACAGCTTTCTACTATACTTTCTTGTTTTTGTTTCTGTATTAAATTATTATGCCTATATTTATTGCTGACAACTCATTCAAAATATGTAGCATGAAAACTTTTCATATAACTTTTTCTCTTTTTGGAGTTAATATTGGCCTCTTTTTATGTTTCTTGGCCTTGTTTTTTAATACACCTAAAATGAGTTCACATCTGTGACTGTTTCTTCTTTGACGATGTCTTCCTGCAGCTCTTCTCTTGCCCCAGTCTGACCTGTTGTCCCTTGTTTTTGCTGCTTAGCTATTGTCCTGTGTCTGCCTTTCAAAGTCATCTTGGGACTTCTCTTTGCCACTTCCTAGTGTTGGATTTACTGCTTCCTGGAATCAACTGTATCTGTGTTTGTTTGTTTATGGGTGTACATTCTCTAGAGGCTTCCTGGGAATATTTGAGAATCTATACATTAACTTTTGCTGGGTAACAGTCCACCCCAAAACTTAGTGGCTTAAAGCAATTGTTTGTTCAGCTCTATGGAGTCAGCTATTTTAGGTGTTTAGATCTACCAGCTTCAGGGCTGGAGAGACTAGAATGGCCTCACTTCCATATATGGGACTTCAGCTGGGATGGCTGATATGACTGAGGCCTCATTCCATGTATGTGGTCTCTCATCTTTGGAGGCTAGCTGTGTTTTCTTCCTGGTGATCTCTGGGTTTACAGTGGCATGAGAAGGCAAGCCCCAGTGCACATCTACTTTTTTTTTTTTTTTTAATATTTTTTATTTCTAGGAGAGAGAGAGAGCAGCGTGAGCAGGGGAGGGTCAGAGAGAGAGGGAGACACAGACTCTGAAACAGGCTCCAGGCTCTGAGCTGGCAGTCAGCACAGAGCCCGACGCGGGGCTCGAACCCACGAACTGCGAGATCATGACCTAAGCGAAAGTCGGACGCTTAACCGACTAAGCCACCCAGGCGCCCCAACATCTACTTTTGAACCTCTGCTATTGTGTCATGTTTACTCCTGTCTCAAAATTCAAAGCAAGTCACATGACCAAACCCAGATTCAAGGGGTGGGAAAGAGATACCGCATCTTGATTGGAGAAACTGCAAAATATTGTAATCATTTTTCTAAGGCTACCCACCTTGCATATTTATTTATTTTAAAAATTTTAACATTTATTTATTTTGAAAGACAGAGAAAGACAGAGCATGAGTGGGGGAGGAGCAGAGAGAGAAGAAGACACAGAATATGAAGCAGGCTCTGACAGCACAGAGCCTGATATGGAGCTCAAACTCACGAGCCATGAGATCATGACCTGAGCCAAAGTCAGACGCTCAAACAACTGAGCCACCCAGGTGCCCCAGTCATTTCTTTTTTTATAACACTTTGCCAAATGCAAGCAACAGTAATCAGTATACACACATAAGTTTCCATTGTTTAATGTTTAGAGCTCCCCTAACGCTCATTGCTTAACATGGTCAGTCAGCACTGTAAGTCAAAAGAGGCAACAGCAGTATTAAATAGTGTGCCACTTACTGATTTTTCCAGCTTCTACCAGACTACTCATATTTTTAGT
This sequence comes from Hyaena hyaena, assembly GCF_003009895.1. Taxonomy (NCBI): domain Eukaryota; kingdom Metazoa; phylum Chordata; class Mammalia; order Carnivora; family Hyaenidae; genus Hyaena; species Hyaena hyaena. Next base: position 585,312 of record NW_024081247.1, on the reverse strand, counting down.
TGAGTTCTGTTTTGCTTTTTGCTTTGTCTTTAATAATAGTCACCAACTTCTTATATCAATTCTCAGTATTGATCAGGAAAGATCAGGCTATCCTCTAGTAATGGTTTCTAAATCTCAGTGACTTACAACTACCAATGCTTATTTCTTACTCACATAACTTCACTGAGGCTCTGTGACTCTCCAGGATAGTTCACCTCTACAAAGTAACAAAGAGCTTCAGTTCATTTCCATCCTTTGGCTCCACCATCTCAACCAAAGACCTCTGTGGTCTCCTTACAGTGGAAGAGAAAGCTGGAGGGACATACTACCTGTTAAATAAATGTCTTGGCCTCAAACTGATTCATGTTTTCTGTATTAATGGTGAGAATTACATTTATGTCCCTTCCAAGTTACAATAGGTCTGAGAAATGTGAGACATCCCATGGATAGTTGGTAAGAAGTCAGTGTCTCCCACAAATGTTATTAAAATGCTAAAAAGTATCCAGAGTGCTGGATCTACATTATGCTTTCTGATAGACTAAGTAACAATTCAAGTATGTTATAAACAGTAAATCATATTTAAAATTGAAGACGACAAGGGATAATAAGGTGCAAGGTAGGGAATTAGTAGACATATTTTATAATCATGAAAGTTCTTGCCCAAGTCTAGGAAAGGGTGTAACCTCAAAGTCTTTTAAAAACTTACCTTAAATAAAAACAGGAATTTAGGAAATAATAAGTAACACCAAGTTGGAAAGAGTATAAGGTTTATGAATAGAATTGTGAGAAATATTTTTCGATTGGTAGAAAAGAACAGATGACAGAGACTATAAAACTGAACAATTCAAACTAATTCTTGTAGCATTGGTTCAAACCTTTTAAAAAAGAATTCATATCAAGAATAGACATCTGGGGGCACCTGGGTGGCTCAGTCTGTTGAGCATCTGACTTCAGCTCAGGTCATGATCTCACAGTTTATGAGTTTGAGCCCTGCATCAGGCTGTCAGAGCAGAGCCTGCTTCGGATCCTCTGCCTCTTTCTCTCTCTGCCCCTCCCCTGCTTAGCTCTTTCTTCCTCTCTCTCTCAAAATAAATAAACATTAAAAAGAAAAGAATGGACATCTGGAAGTTAGGTTCAAGATTATCAGAGATTAAATTGATAATCTTGATCATCAAAATAAGGAGGTTCTTTGGACACCTAGGCCAAAAAATATCGATGCTTATTCAAGGAGAAAACAGAGGCAGTAGTTTGGTGTGTGGCTCTTGTTACATTGATTTCATTCAGATCCTGGGTTTAACCTCTACTGGTCATTTAACCTCCTTTCCTATAAACATGTAAATAAAAATAATATTAATCTTCTATGAGTTTTATATGTAAAATAATGTACACATAGTACCTGGTATCTGACTTCTCAATAAATTATTAATAGCCTTTGAAGAAATTCAGTGGGAAGTGGTAAGAAAATGGTGATCTTGGTCAATTGGCTAGCAAGGTATTTATCGCACTGTTATTCTAAGAAGAGAAATTACTCCTTTGTTGAGTTCTAATATTTTTCTTTGAGTCCTTTTATTGCATTTCATTACACATTATTTTTACTCTCTTGGCTTTTTTTGTTTAGACATTTTTAACCAGATATGAGTTTAGTTTTGATTTTGTCCTACAATAATTTTATAATTATTTCCCTCAGCCTTTGGGTATTAGAAATTTGGAAATGTAAGTTGAAGCAAGGCATAAGGAACTGAGGTTACATTGAGAATGAAGCATATACGTTTGAGGCTCTAGCTGGGGTCACTTAGTTATGCCTTTTTGGACATAATGACAATGGGCTTGAAAAAGTAGAAAGTCACCTGGTCATTAAATAATGCTGCTTCCACTACCTTCATAGTATTATAATATCTTCATTACTTGTTTTACAATTTGTAAACAGCTTAATATTAATTTAAGTGTGACCCATTAGAATGTCACTGACTTCCATCTAATATTAAAATATCTTGCCATTCAAGGATAAATCTTAGAAAGAGCAGGCATGTAAAATAGGACAAATTTAAGGAAAGCAAAATAAAATCACAAATGACATCTAGTGAAAAAACCTTGAAAGGGAATTGTCTTTAATTAGTTCACAGTTGGAGATTGTTCATACTGCTTATTTTAGTTAAGTCTTTCATTTGGGGAGAAACAAGCTATTTAACTTTCAGGATGCTTGCGGGTACTCAGGGAGCAACTTGAATCCCCTATCTTATTGAATAAAATGCTATCCTCAATATAGTGTAACTTTGGTAGGAAAAAAAATATGATCTATAAAGTGTGACAGTCTACTGGAGTTTGTTACACATCAGCAAGAAGAGAAAAACAAAGGTAATTTAAAACTTTACACTCCTAGCATGGGTATTGTGTATGAGTCACTGGTATTTATGTTAGTTAATGAAACTACCTCAGGAACTTTTTTAAGTGGACATCCTTTCCACTGGACTTAATACAAGACCTAGTGTATACCTTTGGGAAAAGAACATAAGGCTTTTCTTTGTAAAGAACATAAAGAATAAGAGAAAACCTGATAAATAGGTTAAGTTCTTCAGTTTTATAAAATTCATGAACAAATAGGGCACGTTCAGAAAATAATGAAACTTTCACAATATTCCATAAATCTGCTACTTTGCTAAAACCTGGTCTTGTAATACGCTTATAATCATCACCTCTTCTTTAGTTCATGGAAGGCTTACTCACTTCAGACATCTCCATATAATAATATTGGGGAGCACTTTGTACCTAGAGTTATGCGAACATGGAATTTTACCAGAGTTGACTGAAGCATGTCTGAAACTGCACTATGAGTGATAGCTCTATACATTTTTCATGATTTTTTTAGCCAGTGTCCATTTATAATAAAATACATGGAGGCAGCATAGAATATTTAGTGAGTACATTTATAAACATCCATTTCCTTCTGACTCAGGATGTGGTGAGAACATGTAGCCAAAGATAACCAGGGTCTTTGGCCCTAATTTACTTTCTTCTCCTTCTAGGTCCTGTGATGCTTCTGTTCGTGTGTTCAAGACAAATCTTGTTTTATACTCTTTATGAAAAGACACTTTCTGTTTCAGGGTCTCAAACTTGTATTTATCCTTATCCTCAAAATTCAGTTAAAACATATTGTGATGGCTGTTTTGCACAGTAATCTTTGTACTGTGCTAACTGCCTGCTTTGCTTCTTAACTGAGACAAAGGTTTCTGTGTTCCTATGTGATCCTTTGACAGCTCTGCTTCCCCTTCTCTGGTCTCAATACTGTGTCTTTTCCCTTGTGGTACATTTTCTGTAAGCTGTGAAAAAAATATGGTGGTATTTTAATAGAGAGAATAACTTCCTTGCTAGTTTTAAGCAGTAAATGTATTACACCTTTGTTCAAAACTTGGATACCTTGGTATTTCATTTGTAACACCCTCTAACACTTCAGCCAGCTCAGGGAAGAAGGGGAAAGGAAGGTCTCCTATTTAGATATTTTGTTTTCACCATTTTGAGAGGGTTATGTTTGCAAAAATTAAAATAAGTGATTAAATATCTAACTGTCCATGTAAATGTTTAATGTCATTCTGCTAGCCCAATACCCAGTCTTGAAATATCTGTTTGAACTGTCCATTACCTACTTCTATCATTCAATCATCAAACTTTTTTTTTCCTAATAAATCATGAGGTTGCCCCTTCCTTTATATTTCCTTACCACTGCCATTCAGGTTCTAACAACCCTTCTCTTAGCTGAGCTTCTGAACTCTAGGCTTGTGCTTTCCACCACTCCTTTTCTACATAAAACCTCAGGTTATCCTTCACATTTCCTTATTTTATTCACAATACTCTTGTTCAAAATCCTGCAGTGGCATATGATTTCCTGTAAAGAAGTATTAATACCTTTTAATGCTACAGAGGAGCTGTCCATATTCCATCACAGAGCTTCTCGAGCTTAGAACTATTGACATTTGGACTGGATAATCTTTTGTTGTGTGAGGTTGTCCTGTGCATTGTAGGCCTCTCCCCATTAGATAACAGGTACATCCCTGCAATGGTGACCACCAAAATGTCTCCAGACATTCTCAAACATCCCAAGGGATGGGGCCGGGAGGTCATAAGAATGAGGGGAGACATAAGGATGAGGAACAGTATTTTACATCCACTTAAATTTTTTCGTATTAGTTAAAATTATGTTCTAGCTGTAGCCAAACACCTGAATAACTAGCTTAAAGAAATGGAAAATTATTTGTTTGTGTATTTAAAGGAATCTGTAGGTGAGCAGTTTCTGTAATTGGTACAGTAGCTTAATTACGTTAGGACTCCTCTCTCTGAGATTCTCTTGGCCTTGCCCGCATGATTACAGTATAGCTGGTACAAATTCAGCTATCACATCCTCCCTCAAACAAAAAGAAGTGAATTGGGGAATTAGGTAAGGGACATACCCATGAAATTTACATTTACAACTCATTGACCAGAATAATGTCTTATGATCTGCATTAATTCCAAGGGAACCTGAGTCTATAGTCCAGGAAAAGGAGGAGAGGATTGGAAACAGATATGGCAAGAATCTAACTTCACATGCTCTAGCTTCACATCTTCACCAGATGAACTTTCCACTGTGTTTTATTTGGAATAAATGATTCTAGAAGCCAAAACAAAATGCCACAACTTTTAAACCTAATGAATGTTTATTTCTCGCTCTGAACGTCCAATGCTGATATCCTTGATTAATGAGTAGCCATGATTAATGTGTGATCTTTCAGAGACCCAGGCAGCTTTTAGCTTATGGCTTTGCCATTCCCAATGTCCTGGTTCCGCCTGCCAGCCCTCGGCCTCTGACCTGGTGGATGGAAGAAGAAAGGGAGGGTAAAGGATTTTGCAGGTGTTTTGGCCGAGGTCAGGAATTGACTTATGCCATTTCCAGTGACATCTTAATGGCCAGAACATGCCTAAAATAATAGCTAATTGCAGGTAGCCTGTCTCTATCACTTGCCCCAAAGAAAATCCCATTTTCCATGTCTGCCCATCTGTGTGCTTTCACATCTTTCCATCACTCTTACCTTTCTCTTTTCTGGAGTGTCCTGCCTTTGTTTTCTTGTCTCTGAAAATCATAACTCTTCCGCATGTCCTACTGACATCTTCTTTTCATAACTCTTCTGCATGTCCTACTGACATCTTCTTTGACTGTAACATTTCAAAGCAACCACTCCTTTCTTTGAAAACCGGTACAATGTTGTGGTTGAAAGAGGAGCTGTGGGGTCAGACGAAAGTGGGTTTGAATAACAGAACTCACTAGTTTTGTAAACTTACCCATTATTTAACTTCCATGATTCTTAGATCTCAGGTTTCAAACTGGGGAAATATTAAGGTAGAAATTAAATGAAATAATTTCCTGAACATAGCACTTGACACATAATAAATAACAAAATAAAGATTGTTTTTATAATTTTATCTTCTAGATTAGTTACTGTTTATGCTACTTATTGGGTACCTGGCTGCATACCATGTTTTTCTTTTGTGCTTAATTCACTATTTCCCTCAGCCACTAAAGCAGAGCACCTTCAGTCAGTATGTATCTCACTGGTATTCTTAGAGGAGGCAGAGAGGCAAGGAAAGCTGAGGTTTCTTTGTTACCTTGTCTCTGAGTGCAGGCCAATGGCCTGCTGGGAGCCATTCCACTGATTCCTATGCCTCAAGAGGCCAGGGGGCCCTTCCCTAACTCAAAAATTGAAAAACCCTAAAGTGATAATATCTACACATTTAATATCTGTTGATTCAAATAAAACCCACAAAGGGACCCAGGTATTTACAATATATGCATTTTGAGGAAATTCACATCTTCTGAATCACAACTGGTGTCCACTGGTACATTTCATTCATCAAAGCACCTCTCCTCTCCTGCTGCTCCAGATCCTGTTTTCGCTGATGCCTGCCTCTGTAATCAGTTCTCCACAGAGCTGTGATCTTTTTCAAAATGTAAATCAGGTCATGCCCTTGCTTAAAACCTCTAATGGCTCCTGTGACCCTCAAAATAAAACCTAAATGCATTGCCCAGGCATGTAAAGTCACACGTGATCGTTTCCTACATCTCTGATTGTATCCCCTGTCGCTCTGCAACTCAGCTTGCCTGGCTGCATTGGCCTTCTGTCCATGTCTTGAAATTTCCAATCTCCTAGTTGTCTTAATGGTCTTGGACCTCCTGTTTCTCCCTGCCAGAGTCACTCCTGCATCTCATGTTTACATGATTTCACCCTGTCTCACCATTCAGGTATCAGTTTAAATGACACTCGTCTGAAAAACTTGCCTGATAATCTTATCGAAAGAGCACTTGGCCAAAACAAAACAAAACAGCAAATCAAACAAAAGAAAACAGAAAATCAAAGAGGGCTTGGCCTTGGTAGAGTCTTAGCTTTCAAGCCCCCAGTTCTATACAAAGAGTAGACTGAAATACGTAACATGTACTCAGGGTTGAGGCTTTCATGACACTGTAGGCTCCCCACTGCCACCTTTCTACAAACAGAGGCATGAATATGGATAACCAAATAAGTATATAGGCAGAAGCCTCACTGGAAATTCTCTTACATGAAAAATCTGGTTTTGGACTTTGAACATATAATTTGTGCTTAAATTTATATATGCCACCAGCCTTCATGGCTGGAAGATACTGTTTTCTTAACATGAATCTATTGAAGATTATGTAGAATTCTCTTTGCCTCCACAGGGCAGTTCAGAGAGAGGGTACCTCAGAAGTTTGCAGTAGGATAGTATTTGTGGAAGAGCACTTGGCCATGTAGGGAGAGATGTGGCAAATGCAGTAGTCTTAATAGATGACACAGGACCTTGTTTTTAATGCTAAGAATAGACTTAGATAACTGTAATTCTAGAGGCATCTAATCTAGGTTTTTAGAGGAGACCAAACACAGTGTTTTTTCTTGGCCTTATAAAATTCTATAACATAGAAATTATAAGTCTCAGGATATGAGTTTTATCTCTGTTTATATCCCCTGTTGAATTCCATTAAACATATGAATAGAAAGAAGATAGAAAATACTGTATGATGAGTTTGGATCTTTGCTTAAACAATTTTCCATTTTGCAGATGGTTAATTAAAAGCAGTTAATTTGCATGGTTTTTGAGGTTCATAAATAAGTCAAAAAATTGATTTTTATTCTTTCATGCAACCTTACGAATTTCATCTACAAATATTTACTGATTCCTTTTTTATATTCTTGTTGCTCTATTAAAATACATTAATTTGAAACTTTTTATTTTAAGATGTTATCATTAAATACTAAAATCATTAATCATGATTAATACCAATTTTCATAAAACCTCAGAGTTAAAATTTCTGTTTATGAATACCATATAAGTTCCAAAAAATATTCTGCAGAATTCTGTTTTTTTAGACTCATATATATCTATTAGACTCATATATATCTACCTAGCGGAGGAGTTGCATTTTTATGTAATTTTTTCAAGTTTTATTTATTTATGGAGTCTCTATAGCTCACATGGGGCTCGAGCTCACAACCTTCAATTCAAGAGTCACGTGTTTTTCCAACTGAGTCGGGCAGGCACCCCATATTTTTATGTAATTTCAATAATATTTTTAAAATAATTGAAGAAAAGTTACAATGTATTGTTATTATAATTACATTACTTTAAATTTGCCATATATATATACATACATAGCAAGTATACATTATATGAAATCATGAGAAAACAATTTATAAAAATATATGAGTTTCTGAATATTAAATATAAAATTTTTGTTTCATCAAAAAAATGGTGATACATATTTTTCTAAAACACTAATTTTCATATATATAGTTGATCACAGATACTGGCTATAGAGAGATAAAGCCTTTCCGCCAGAATCTTGTGACTTAAAAAAATTTTATTATTATTTTAATTGATGTATAGTTGCTACACAATGTTACATTAGTTTCAAGTGTACAACAGAGTGATTTGACAACTCTGTATATTATGATGTGCTCACCACAAGTAGGGTAGTTACCATCTGTCACCATACAATGCTGTTACAGTACCACTGATTATATTCCCTATGCTGTACCTATTATCACCATGACTTCCAGAACGGGAAGCTTATCCCAGGCTGGAAGCCAGAGTCCTGTAACTTTGAGTAAATGAGTGATAAGTAAGCAAATCAGGTGAATCTATATAAATCTTCTGGAAAAGTTTGCATAAAATATGCTATTTTTGATTGACATATTTTCTGTACATTTGGTGTTCAAATGAAAAGAAGTTAGTTGAGTGGAGACTAATCTGTGTGACTTCTTCAAAGCTTTGGTTTTCTTTCAATATAATATCTAAATACTGAATGTTTTATCATATATATATTACACACATATATTTAGATGTACAAACATATACATGTATATTTGTGTGTCTACATATATATATATGAATTCAGTAAGTTGCCTTTGGGTTTTCTTACGTTGCTTTACTGCTAGTATGGTAAGGATACCTCTGTCAAACTTTTTATCTAATTCTCCTTATTCTTATTAGGTATAAAATCAATTCCTGAGTCTTGCAATGCAGAGAAAATATAAGTGCCATTTTATTTTGCAGAACAGGCAAGGGGTTCTTTATTTTCTCATGTTGGTAGAGATAAACATCAATAAGTAGTCGACACCCAAAGAAATGAGTAAATGATCTTCAGCAACGGGGTATCTCCTGGAAGTAGAATGTTAGCATAGCAAATATTCATATAGCAAGATTTTACATTTATCAACAATATTTGGTTGATATGAATGACAGTACCTTTCCCACAAATTTCGTCCATGTGAATTCATGTGAGCTGGGTATTATTATTTTCAAATTATAGATGTGTAACTTCAAATACCTTGAGATTAAGTGACTTGTACAAAAAAGCAAATGGCTAAACAGTAATATCTAAGTGTACACCCTGTCCACTTTCCATTATTCTGTTGAATTACTGAGCTGTTCAGTTGTACCCTTTTGTGGGGGAAAGGGCCTTGGAGTGAAATGCTGCGGACCTAGCTTCCACTAATTGCCCGTGTGATTGTGACTCCCAAGTCTTACACCTCTTATTTGGCCAGTAGCTACATCTATGATAACATTCTTAATTTAGCTTATGTATAAACAGGGATGCAGAAACTAAATCCACCTGATTTGCTATGGAAATTGGTTGTCTAAAGTAGAAACCACATATCCATTGAGAAGGAAGTCTAGTAAATTAGTTGATGCCTGGAAATAATTGCTTTTCCAGATGGGCTTATAATGGATTTATGAAGTATAAATAGAACATAAAGCAAAGTTACCTAGTTAAAAGATGGAAAGGTTTTGAATCTTTGTATACATAGAACAAACATCAGTTCAAATAGATGAGGTTCTCTTGAAGAAATGAAATTAATAGTAGTAGATGTGAATTACACAAATGCTAAATTAGTTTACATTAGTAGTAATATTAACTCATTTAAGGGTAGTCTTTTTTCTTTTTTCACTTAATTCCTTATAAAATAATTTCTTTTACCTAAGATGGTATTTTATGAAATGAGTTGAAATTATAAAATCCTAATATATTATTTGCAATAAAATTATATTTGCATATGAAAATTATATTGCATAATAGATGCTCAATGAATGTTTCCAAATGAACTGAATGAGTTAATGAAATCTATTCTAGTGAGATATTAACACTTTAATATATTTCAACATTTTTTTAATAGCAGATAGGATATTTCAAACTTCAACATTGATCTTCTCTCTCTTTCTCCATCTCTCTGGCTCTTTCTCTCAATTCTCTAACTCTCTAATTGAGATCAGCCTCACATGAACCTTTTACTCCTATGCCATATTTGTGCCTAGAATAGGGAATATAGTAAATGGTATTGTAATAGTGTTGTATGGTGACAGATGGTACTACACTTGTGGCGAGCATAGCTTAATGTATAGAGTTGTCAAATCACTATGTTGTGCACCTGAAACTTATGTAACATTGTATATCAACTATACTCAAAATAAAAAAATGATCCCCATGAGGGGCACTGGGCTGGCTCAGTAGGTGGAACGTCCAACTCTTGATCCCAGGATCATGATTTGAAGCCCCACATTGGGTGTAGAGCCCACTTTAACTTTAAAAAATGAGCCCCATGCAAAAGTGCATTATTTAAATTATGTCTCTTAACTTATATAAGGTTAGAGATATTACCTTTGCTCACTGCTTTGGCCTCAATGCCTAAAAGATAGTTTGACTCATAACAGGTGCTCAAGAAATATGTATTAAATGAATGAATAAATACATGTATAGTTTTTTATACATTGATCAAATGTCTTCATTTGCTTCTTGAACTCTTCTATAATAATTTATATGAAATGGACTATAAAATTCTTTACTAATATGTCTTCAAGTTTATTGAGAATACTTTTAGAAAACTAGGATAGCACTAAAGTAAAAATATAAATGAAATTTTACTGAACATGAAAATTTTTAAATGAATTAAACATATCTTGCTTCTAAAATGAGGTTTTCTTTCTTTTAATAATTAATTCAGTGATCCCAAGCCTCAATCCTGTAAGCCATACATATATTATTATTCTGTCCTGAGTTCCCTCTTTCTCTATTGCTAAGTCTAATACTATCACCAGCACCTCTCTATACTCACCCCTCCCNCCCCCCCCCCTCCGCGCCCCCGCCCCCCCCCCCCGCCCCCATTACCCAAGAGCCCTCAGGCTATTATTCATGCAAAGGGATCAACTCTAGGTATTCTCACCCTTCAGAGAAGCACAAATCTGATTGGTCCCTTAAAGAGCTTTCCCATGCTTCTGCTGCCATACGGTGTTATTATAGGAAATTAGTACCCCTGAAGTCAGAGGTAGACATATTCTGCCTCTGTATCGATCAAGACAGTCACCATTACTCCTGGTCAGATGATCTATCTGTTAGTCATGTAGTAGTTTGCCTAGTTGTATGGGGAGAAAGGGACAGTATTAAGCCCAGCTACTTTTTCCACACCCTAGTACGTGAGTGTGACCAGTTATTCAATTCTCTGGTTTCTCAGCTCTTTCAGTTTAAGCTCTACACAGTCATGCCCACTCTGCCTCCTCAGTGTCAGGGAGGCTGGTCAGATATCTTAAGCTTCATCTTTATCTTGACAGCCAAGAATCAGATTTTCTCCTTTTTCACAGTGAGTTTTCTGAATGTGTATAGATCTTACTTGCTAGATTTTTTGTAGATCATTTTACAAACTGATAAATGAATTCTGAAAAGACCTTTCAACTTTTCTATGAAATTGGCAACTAAAATCAATTGCATTTGATCACAGATCCATCTCTATAGATAAGAGTCAAAGTCTTTTACCAGAAGAGGAGTGTGGGAAAGGTAGCAGGGCAAACCAAGAACCAATCTATCACAGAGTAAATGTTATCAGTTCCCTGCTCTTCCTTCTAGTAAGCTAGATGAAATCTTCAAATATTGTCAAAATTTGGCAAGTTCAAAAAATAAATCATGCAAAGTTCAAAACTAGTTCATTTAATAGCATTGATGAGATTGCCCAAATAATCAAAGACATATACACATCCAAAAAGATAACATATATCTGAAAGAGGAAAGGGTTCCCATTAAATAGGCTAGGCCATATATAGATGCTTATCACTTCGTGATTTTTATTTTTTTCTTGGATTGTATTTACTTCTGTGCAGTTCTGGGGTGAAGTTATTTTTACAACAAAATCTGGCATTTTTTTTTTTTAAACATCTGTTAGATTAGACTGATCTTTGGTATGTTTTTCCATGATGTTTAAAAATAAGTTTTTAACTTAAGTTTTTATGTTTTACTCTAAAATGAGAAGACAGTAGTTTATGTATGCCATGCAATCGGTCCTACTAAGCTTTACATATTTCTTTTTTTTTTTTTTTAATATTTTTTTATTTATTTCTAGGAGAGAGAGAGAGAGCATGAGCAGGGGAGGGTCAGAGAGAGAGGGAGACACAGACTCTGAAATTAGCTTCAGGCTCTGAGCTGGTAGTCAGCACAGAGCCGGTCGCGGGGCTCGAACCCACGAACCGTGAGATCATGACCCAAGCGAAAGTCGGACGCTCAACCAACTAAGCCACCCAGGCGCCCCAAGCTTTACATATTTCTTTACCAACACCTTCACCACTCCATTTTTTAATGAAAATTAAAGTTTGAAATTTAACATTACACATGTAAGTTGCCCTTTCCAGGCTTTTGTTACCGCAATAAATCTAAGAGACTCTTCTTCATTACTAGTGACAAAATTAATCAGTATTTTAAATATTGTTCCCTTTCAGGCACCTGGGTGGGTCGGTTGGATAGGCATCTAACTTCAGGTCAGGTCATGATCTCGTAGTTTGTGTGTTTGAACCCCACATCGGGCTCTGTACTGACAGCTCAGAGCCTGGATCCTGCTTCGGGTTCTCTCTCTCTCTCCTCCTCTCCCTCTCTCCCCCTCTCCCCCTCTACCACTCATACTCTGCCTTTCTCTCTCTCTCTCAAAAATGAACATTAAATACATAAGTAAATATTGTGCCCTTCATCCTAGCTTCAATTTATATTTTTACATTATTTAGATAAAAATTATCGCACACTATTCAGCATATTAAGGGAAACTAAATATATAATATACATATAATATAAATACATAATTTACATAATATATAAATATTCCAGTGATAAAAATATTTTAAATTCATTTTTTCCTGAAGTAGCTTACCATTTTTTTAATATTCCATTTTAATGGAATAACAATTTAGTTTTAGGTCTTACAAAATACTCCATTAGAACTCTACAAATTGTGAACTGTAGAAATGTATATCTTTTGTTTATTTTTTAAAATAAACAAAAATGTATTTTAAATTCATTTTTTCCTGAAGTAGCTCACCATTTTTTTAATATTCCATTTTAATGGAATAACAATTTAGTTTTAGGTCTTACAAAATACTCCATTAGAACTCTACAAATTGTGAACTGTAGAAATGTATATCTTTTGTTTATTTTTTAAAATAAGCACTTGGCTCTTTGGCTTGGCACCAAGATTTCATTAGTCTGCCCATGCTTATGTCTACCTTCTTGCTAAAGAAAGAAGCAAGTGTGCAAATTCAGTGTTTCACACGCACGCTCTATTAGCAAGTTTTTATACTGTTCATTAGCTGAGCTAGAGCATCTGACATTTATTAGCTGCTTAATAAATATTAGAAGTAGGGAAGAAGAGAAAAAGGAATAAGAGAATGAAAAAAGGGAGGAAAAAAGGGGAGGCGTGGGGAAGAAAATGGGATGTTTTGATTGTTTCATAATACAGTGTTCAAAAACACGATTCTTATTTTGAAGTCAGTAGCCATTTTCTTAAACTCATCTGTGAAAATGTAACCTTTATATGTGGATAGAATACATTATGTGTTTCAGTAACTAGTAGCTAATGTTTTGTGGCTATCATTAATACTTCTCAATTGCATTAAAATTTTCTGATCATTATTAGAAAATTTCTGAAAACATTTAAGATAATTAAGCATGCAGGCTTGTAATCACTGTGTTATAAACTGCCAGTTTTACATAGACACATGTTGATATGGGCCTGAGATCTGGGCAGATAATGGTCACCATCTCATGGTAAACTCTCTTCAGTTATGGTAACTCTGTGCTATGAACTTTCGTAAAACATACAAAAGACACTCCCTAAGAGTATTATGAATATTTTTCTAAAGCCACAGGTATGTGTAAAATGTAAATAAATTGAAAAAGTAGATTTACATGTTCAAAGACTATTTCTAGAGACCTGAAGTTATAAAATCCTCAGTGAGAACTTTTATTTTTTTAATTTTTTTAAATGTTTATTTATTTTTGAGAAAGAGAGACAGCGCGAGCAGGGGAGTGTCGGAGAGGATCTGAAGCAGGCTCCAGGCTGTGTGCTGTCAGCGCAGAGCCCAAGGCAGGACTCAAACTCACAGACCATGAGATAATGACCTGACGTGAAGTCAGACGCTTAACTAACTGAGCCACCCAGGTACCCCAGAACTTATCTTTTAGATGCAAACTTCAGTCCATGAGTTTCTAGCATTTTGTACATGTTCTTTAATTTCTTTTTCCTCTTCTTTCACAATTGTGTGAAGAGTTAGTTGACTCAAGTCTAACAAGCACATAATGGAGGCACAATCCTCACCATTTCAGCACATTTAATGATTTTCATCTTGGCCTGCATCATATGAAATGTTCTTCTTTTAGAAGTACACCTCAATATTTTGAAGCTGTTGATAATAGTTCATTATGTATCTACTTATTTTTTATTCATATATTAATGAATCACTATCTTCTGATCATTATATAGAAAAATTCTCAAAATTTTGAGATAAAGAATGTAGACTTGTAATCACTATTTTCATTTTTGTTATATATTTTTTAATGTTTATTTTTGAGAGAGAGAGAGACAGAGTGAGAGCAGGGGAGGGGCAGGGAGGGAGGGAGGGAAGCAGGCTCTAGGCTCTGAGCTGTCAGCACAGAGCTCGACACAAGGCTTGAACTCATGAATGGTGAGACCTTGACCTGAGCCGAAGTCAGATGCTTAACCAACTGAGCCACCCAGGCGCCCCTTTTAATCACTATTTTTAAATTGCCATTCATAAATAGGCACATATTGAAATAGACCATATTCAAAGGAAGCTGTGTACTGTGGCTTCTCAGACTCTGGGATTATGGGTCCAAAGATGGAGAGACATCTCTAAGCTCACCTAAGCAACCTGGGCAAATTATTAATAGACTCTCCAATCATTAAAATATTTAAAATTTGTAAAACAGTAACAGATACTCACATGCCTGTTATAGAAATTGATTTTAATAAGTAAAAGCATATATCACAGTAGGCACTAACAGATAGGTATATTTCCAATAGTCAGAAAAGTTTCTTTCTTTCTATGAAATATAGAGGGCATTAAAACTTAGGCACAATCAGATTTACATATTTTGTTTTAAACCAGGCTTCATTCTTCAATTAAGACTAGAAATAGAAAAATAATAATAAACTTCATCTAAAATTCTATTAAAAGGTTAATAGTTTTCCATATATTTAATTCTGTGATGACATACAAATTCACTGTATTGTAATTTTAAATATTTTTCTGCTTACTGACCAATTTTCACAGCTGTTTTCAATGACATTTCAACAGTTTACATGAAATCATATCTAGGCTCTATCTCTGAATTCCCTATAATAGCAAAACTCCTTTCTTAGTGCTTTTGAAATTTATTCATGTAGCTCCCATTAGAGTTAATTGGAGTTACTAACATAAATTCCACTTGCTCCAAATGGAGAATAGGTTTCTTTAATGTTGTTTTTATTTTTTAATAAGGTTAGACTCAAAATAGAATCTTGTATACAATTGTCTCTTTTGCTTTGGGAAATTAAAATGCCTTTAACAACTTTTAGGGTTAGAGAATTTAAATCTGTTGCAAACTTTTCTTTCTTATTTTAATTCTGCTACATTACTACATCATCATTACAAATTACAATTGGTAATGAAAGAAATAGGACAGTAACATAAAAGCATTTTTCCAGCAAGCCACCACTGTTTACATACTATTTGTACTTTTATTTGTGGAATTACTCTGTTAATGGGATATTATTAACACTATTTAGAAAAATTGTGTTTGTTGTTCATAACAATAAAGAGAAAGAAATAGATATATTTATTGAGAGGAAAGTATAGTTTTTAAACTGAAAGAAAAGCTCCCACTTTTTATTTTCATAAATGCTACCTTAAAATAAATAACCAATTTTTTATTATCTTTTTAGATTTTGTCAATAATAGTCATTTTAACTATTAACAATTTTATATGTGCATATATTGTTGAATATTCCAAATATTGGAAACCAGCTGTTTTTTTTAAATACTTGATACATGTTAATTTACCAAAAGAAAAGATACCTTATGAAATAGATGCTTTTCAATTAAAAAAAAGACTAATTAACAATAAACCAACGAGGTTGCTTTCATCCTTTCCCCAGATTATGAGAAGACATTCCTTTTTCAAATACATTTTAAAAAGTTGTCTGTAGCTCAAACATTTCAAATAGGATGTTTAGCAAATTTAATTTAACTTTAAATGTTACTCTTTTAGTTTTGATGGTGTTTCCACAGGAAACAGTTTATAATAATTCAATAAAATCATAGTTGCTTTACTCATCTACAAACACATCCTCCAACATTTTTGTAAATGTGTCAGAGGCAATTTACACAATTAAAGCATGGATAAAATCCAGGCAGTTAAAATAGTTATTTAAAATATGAGAGCAGAAGCAGTTTAAAAAGGAGAAAAATGTCCTAGTAACATGAATAGAACAAAAAAATATAGCTTTGAATTTTGTCACAACTTTAACCAAAAAGATGAGTGAAGAATTATTATATTATTCTCTTTTGCTCAAAAAGGAAGCAGAGAATGCATCCAGAAATACAAAGAGAAAAAAGTAGTATTTGTTGTGGTTAAAGCAATTCAATGTGGTTTAATATTATATTCTCATTTACAGTTATAGAAACTGAACCTCAGTGAAGTTAAGTAATTCCTTCAAGTTTATGTAGCTAGTGTACATCTCTCAAGTTCATAATAATTTCTCTAAAACAGTCATCCAATGCAACAAATATTTTCCTCATATAAGAAACATATCATGTGGGTTAATTAGCGTATCATTTAAGATAGAGAACCATGCTTTTAATTATTATTTTGGAAATTATAATTTTAAGGTAACTATATTAGCCTATATTCTAGTCAAAGTTTTACTTCTAATAAAAACAAAACTTTTGTCCTTGAAAGAATAATATCCCCCTGTAATTTTGAAATTATTGCTTTCATTGCTCTGACTTTTGTAATTATAATAATTTTCTTTAAATAATGATTTTTTACCTTTTTAAAAATCTTTTCATACCTTCAAAACTAACAAGTCTTCAAATATTTTTACATAGAGCTTTCTTTTTCTAGCTAGTCAAGTTATATTTGCAAGAAATTATGTTAATATAATCTAACTGTGCTGTATTATAGAAGACTGATTTATTATGGGAGTAAAGTTGAGAGAACCCACAGTAATCAATAGTTTAAATGACCTTTATAACTTTCTCTTGAATATTTTCAGATAGAAAATTAATCATCATGAATTCAATCATTAAAATGCCATTCAATAAAACATCAATGGAATAATTTAGAAATATGGCTCTCATTAGCTCAGAGCTCCACACTCAACTCTTTACATAATAGACAAATTTTAATTTCATCTATCAAGGATATAGCATGCTGAAGTGAAAATAAAACAACCTGACTACCGCTGATGCATTCCTCATTCCAGCTAAATCAATGCTGAATAAATATTTAAATGAATTTTGTTTCAAATTTGCTGGTAGCCAGGGCAAAGGAAAATTTTGATGAATTGTATAATTCATTTTTGTCCAATGAAAAGAAGCTAATGATTCATCTATAAATTGGATTGAAAGGAGAACCAAATATTAATCTGCCCAGGGCACCCACATGTCCATTATGAAGCCCCTAAGAGGAAGTTAATATATTTTTTGCAGGTAAAAATTTTCAAAAATGATCCAGCTAAAATGTGTGCATTATTCCCAGTCATGGTTATTAATTAACCTACTTAGTTTTATTAGTCTTCATTCTTAATATTCTATACAAGGAGAATGTCTGTTGGGACAGAACAATATAGTGGATAGAAACATGAGCTTTGCAACTAGACACTCCTGGTTTTTGATCCTGAGAATTTGATCCTAGGAATTTGATTTACCTCTTTTAGACTCTGTTTTCTCATCTGTAAAATGGGTATAATAATACTACGTATTCATGGATTTTTTTGGTAAGCATTAAATCAAACTATATTTATAATGATTATAATGATTTATAATGTGCAACCTAGCACGGAAGAAGGTTGCAATAAAAAGGTACCACTTTGTTTTTACTGTTTGCTTAAAACAAAAATCTGAGAGGAACTCCATTTTCATAATACTCTAAGAAAATTAAATATTACAATGGTTAAAAGATAAGAGTATATTCCAACAATCAAAATATGTTATATTTTTAGATATTTTGAATTACTTAATCTCACCAACGTCATCAAAACTATCTTAACTTTTTATTTATACACCAGTCCTCATTCAATATTAACTGTACATTTTGGTTTACAACTATCTTAATACTTAAGTCTAAAATGAAATTTAGCTATGTTATAGAGTTACATATGACACTACCAAGAGAGTATTAAATCTAAAAGCATTTCTCTCTGAGTTGTGAAGTCATATATTTAATCCAGAATTGAAATTCTTTATGGTACTTGCAAATAACTAAAATTTAGAAAAAGGGCATTGCTATAAATTTTGTTATGATTTATGTTATAAACATATTTATAAAGTTTACTATGAAAATATTCTGTAAAACAGTATAAGGAATGAAGTAATGAGCAGAAATTGGCTAAAATTCCTGAAATTCATGGAGAAAGACTTTAATATTTATTATTTCAAATCAGTTTTGGTTTCATCTTTTAAAATTATAGCAACTACTCATAGGAAAAAATGCATTATAGATCATGTAATGGTATATTTGCAGAAAATCAGCATATAAGTCTATAGGCAAAATTGATAAAATGAAATCCAAATTCTTCACTATTTTATGCTGGGACATTATTATATGGAATTTTTCTAATGGGACCATATCCAAGTTGTAGCATTAACAGATGGGATCCTGTTGGGGTTCCACATTTTTAGTTATTTAGGACTTTAGTAAACAGTGATTTTATCCAGTATGTGATTGGAACAGATGTGATCTTATCAGGGTTCCACTTTTTTTCAAGGGCATAAAATTGCCATGATTTGCTGTACAGTGCTGGAGTTTACTTTTTGTGGTTTTAGAACCAGAGTCCTTTTTAGCCAGAATTTGCCCTTGGGTTCTAAAACATCATAATAGGGAGTTAATGTTTTATTCTCTATTAATCCCATTAAATCCTTTTAATATTAGAGCATGTGTTGCTTTATAGCATTAACTAGTGTCTTGCACTCAACAGTATTTTCACAGTTTATGACACTGCTTAGGGCATTAACAAACAGCTGTTTGAATTAAATGAGCAGTTAAGGACCCTGTTCATTAACTCAAAAGTTTCATGTATTTTTAATTCCTTAAATCTAATGGTATCATCACCCTCCAAGAAATCTATCTTTGATTATAATTTGCTCTGGCCACTATTGGTTATGGGGGAAAGTATTATTGTTTTTGAATATGAGTCATATCAGGGTTGGGTATCTCTAATGAATCTTAACTATCTCATAACGGTTTCATTCTTATGGGATATAAAACTTTAAAAGTTGTTTACGGCAGTTGTGTTAAGATTTTCTCCAATTTTGGTTACTGATGACTTCATTTAGCTAATGTAAAGAGGCAGTTGGAACAGAATTATTTGCATTTGAAATGGCGCAATGAGAGGTTTGTGACTGACTCATTTACAAAAAAAGAAAATTGTATTTGGATGGTGACAAATTATGTGATGCAGTCCCTGGTGCAGAGCGAAATGTTAGTCACTAATTTTTCTCCACAGAGAGAGATCATGGCTTCCAAGGCTTCATTCAACACTTTACCTTTTATTCAATCATGGTCATGTACATCTTAATTCAGTAGTTTGAGGCAAAATAAATAAAAGGGCGATTTTAAATTAAAGTGTCTAATATTGTAAATAACCAGCATGAGGACAGGATTCTTGATTCAAACTGACTCTGGTGCCCAAGTGATGTCCCACCTAGTTCTGAACCTTCTGTTGAGTAAGTGCTCAGTATCTTGGGGAGAATGATTGGATGCTTTCATTAAGAACTTTTTACCCGTTGAGTAAACCTCTCCTAGGTTTCCTAGAAATCATCACATATTTTGACCTTCAAATATTTAAATTTTCTCTTCAGAGCCTGTGGATCTCTGAGTGATGAATTCAGTCCACAGGTGTTCGGTAATCAATTAGAAAGCATTAACAGGTTTAAAAAGGAGACATATAGTTTTACTATTTTAATAATCATATTTGTTTTTTTTATCACTTCAAATACCACAGATCAACAATTTGAAAGTGTAGACAAGATGCTGTCGTGTATTACCTGAAAGAAATGGGTAAATGAGTAAGAATGGTTTCCGAAGAGAAGTAGAAACCTCTTCTTTCCTGTTAATCACCGGAAACATTTCTCCCATGTTAAGTTTGGGGCAGACTTAACGAGTACTGGATTCCAGGCCTGAAGTTTTTTCTACATCAGTCTGAGTTGTTTTGGAATTCATAACTGCCCTATTTTTATCCATGTTGGAAGTTGTAGGGCACCTTTTACAAATGCCCTGTTCCTCCTCCATTTTGCTTCAGGGTATCTCTGTGGGCATCAGTTCCTTTCTTCCAAGTCCTTCATCCAGTGCCTGTGACTGAGGGCAGCTCGGATAACATTTGAAGCAGACAGGATGGTTTGAGGCGTCCTCCCCAACCCTGACTACTAAATTTGTAGACTGCATCAGAGATTTCCTTTTTCTCTCTACTGTGAAAACTGCAAAATAATCAGTTAAAAATCTCAAGCTATTGTAGAGATTTAGTCTTTAAGAATAAAATCTAGAAATGCTTCAGAACTTAACAGTTAGTATAGTTTTAACTAAACCAGAATCTCTAGCACTAATTAAAAATTCTGCCATTTGTAGTGTCACTGTGAGAAGGATCTCCACTAATATTTAAAGAGAGTCTACAAAAAATCCATATATTCAGAGAAGTTAATGTCCAGAAGCATTATTTTTTTAAATAACTGAAAATGAAGATTTCAGCCTGTACCGGTAAAGAAATCTAAAAACAAAACAAACAACCAAACAAAACAAACAAAAAACTGTATCTATATGCATACATGAAATGTTAAGTATTTAATATATATTAAATATATATATATATACTATGTATAGTATATGTATTTATAAATACTACATATAGTAGATATATTTATAATAAACAATGCCAAGGAGAAAATTTTGTTATATTTTGTTTGTTTTGTTGTCAGTATTCTGAATCCCTGTCAGCACTGTCTGGACTCCCATCTCTACATCTACCATAGAAACCAAACCACCATCATAATTTGCTTACATTAGCCTCCCACTTGGTTTCTGTGTACTTGTCTCCTCTTAACCTAGGGCTGTTCTTGACAGGCAGTCTGCATGAACCTAAGCCCCACAGCCCCCTCAAAAAAAAAAAAAAACCCACCCAAAACAAAAAACTCCTACCTGATCCTTTAGTACTAAATATATTTCCCTGACTTCCCTAGGCTCCTGATAACATGGAGCCTAAGATACTTAATGTGACCTGTCTATCCCAGCTACTGTCTATCTCCCCATCTATAACTTAGCCATTATCCATGTAGTTCACTGGATTCCAGGCATATTAAGCTTCTTCCAGCCTCAATTACACATGCCACTCCCTCCCCTGGGTCCCTCCTACTCAGCCTCAGTTATCTTTAAAGTCTTGTGCTCAAAGAAGCCTTCCTGGCCTATCAGTCTAAAAGCAGGTGCGTCTTTTCAGATCCTTGTTGCTCTTTTTAAATTTTCTCCATAGCACTCATTACAATACCAACTATACAATTATTTGAGAATTTATTTTTATTTTTTTCCCCCATTGTAGGAGATAGGATCTGTTTTCTTCACCATTAGCACCTAGCAGCCAGAGGAAGTGCTCAATAAATATTTTCAAATACATGATTGAACTCTAGTTTTCTCTGACTGAAGGATATAAAAAGACATTTTTAGGAAAAGAATGTGCACCATTTGATTTTTCGATAAATGATCAGGCAGATAAGGGGTAATTTAGGTGTTTTTTTTTATAGTCAACATTCTTTTATTATTGTTAAACTATCCTTTAAACTATCCTTTAAAACTAACTAATTATTGCATTGTCTTTCTTCTGCTAGAAATCTAGCATTTATTAAAAATTTTCTTTGATTAGTATCAAATGCTTTAGAATTTATTTCATATAACCCTTATATGTCATAACTGCTCGTTTTATCCTTGTCCGAAGTACATTATACCATACGAAACCCAGGACAGAATGAGAAATTGCAATGTTCTGTAGATTACAAATATAGGATGAGAAATTGAAGCCTGCCAGCCTGGAAATGTAAACTGGGAAATGGATTCCCGCCACTGTGCTGGGCATTGCCAAGAACTGGGAAAAAGATCTTGGCAACAGGTGCTGAACATCGACAGCAGCATCAAGCAGTTGTGTGTGGGTGGAGGTAAGAGAGTTCAGCTGACTATGAGGTATGAACTAAGGCAACCATAAGGAGGAGGTCTCTGAGATCTCCTTCCAGCTTTGGTAGATCCTGAACCCAGTGCAAATGCTTACAGATATTCTATTTTGTTTAACCTATTTGTGTGAAGCTTTGAAAACAAACGTTTTGTGTATTCTGTTGCTATTTTGATGGTAAAATAGGAAATTTGGACACAGCCTTTGAAAAGAAAAGGAAATCATAGGTCTATTGAATAACCTCCAACTTAGGAAAATGTTCTTTGCAAGTATTGTTACTAATTAGTGAATCACTACTTGGAAAAAGCTGAATTGAGTGAAGAAAGATACAGATAATTTATATATCTAAAAAGAGAGACAGAAAAGGAAAAGCTAGAAAGCAATTAACCTAAAGTTAGTTACAATTGGCCACAAATGTTCTTGAAAAACTAATATTAGAAACCAGAAACTAAAAAATTTAGGAGCTCATTGAGAAAGACTGTATGGACCCAGCTGTATATTGGCGCCACAGTGATGAGCTGTGGAAAAACTTTCCATCCCTTTTCACATCAGACCTGTAGATAGATCCCAATGGCCCCAGAGTCAAGACTTGCAGGTCCTTGGCTGTAAGGTTCACCAGCAGCCATTAGACTGACATTTGTTATCAATGAGACGCTGCTGAACTGTTGTTCCAAGGCTGTTGCTGTAAAACCATAGTGCATTGTAGTTTGTTGGAGGTTAGTAGCACTTGTTAATTTGATCAAGGCTGAAGTTTACGGAGGATAAAGTAAACAATGCAAACTGCAGACACCATCAGTTTCCTATGGGCAGTGAAGTGTAGTCTGTTCCATTTACACTTCACAACAACATCTGATGGGCTTTGTCAGTGCTGCACAGAGTAATTAAACCTGAAATCAATAGCAGGCATTTGTCATGTTTACAGCCGCTCTTTCTGCTGGGTTAAACTCATCAGTTTAGTGCCGTTCTGTTTTACTGCAGAGACACGCTCCATTATTTCTTCAGGTACAGTTGAGATATTCAGTTACATGCCCAATAGTTTGAATACGACATTAAGATTAAAAGGGACAGGCAAATGGACAGTTTTTGTAATTTATTTGCTGATTTTCTTAACCAGTGTTGGATTTCCATTTCCTTCAACCTTTTTATGAAACCCTTTGTGACCTGAGATAATAGATTCCCTTAGCTTCCAAACTGGCAAAGTCTCATCTCAAACCTGATAGAATTTGACACCAACTATAACTATACGTTAGGATTGAGACATGTTGTTTGAAAAGAGTGAAGAACACCTGAGATTCAAAGTTGTCTTATTTGCTTTTTCACTTTTAATATGGAATTTTTCAGAAATGTTCTTTTATGTCATTTTTAAAAATCCCCACCCTTCTTTATGTTCCTTTACTATTTTTCCTTCTATTTCTTCTATTTCTTAATCTTTTAAATAATGTGGTTAGAGCATCCTGGTTTTAACAGTAAGAGAACTTGCAGTGGTAAACTTGAATTTGACATACATGTTTGAAGAACACTGAAAAGTGTGCATTTAGAACATTTCAAGTCACTTAATAAAGATCCATTTATCCTGATTTTATACAAATAAATCTAAACATCTTCCCTCTCCATTTGGGACTTTTGTCTTCGCATACCCAACCAAACAGGATTATTGTAAGAATGAATCTTATGCCAATTAGTTGGTTATAAATGAAGCCATTGTAATGTTACGCCTTTTGTATTATTTTTTACTATTTAAATACACCACTTTTTTTTCAACTGTGTTATCGAAGTTATATGCAGGTAGACTGATTACATATTTTATGCTAACTTGTAAGAAATCATGCAACTAATTACTAAAATCGTTTTGATCTCTAGACAGTATAATGAATTGATATTTGGATTGGAAGTGACTTAAATATGGTAACTTTAAGTTTCTGTATGTCAATTCTTATATAGAGTTCTAGTCATTTAAAATAAGCAGAGGAGTACCTGGGTGGCTTGGTTGGTTGAGTGTCCTACTCTTGATTTCAGCTCAGGTTATCCCAGGGTTGTAAGACCAAGCCCCGTTTTAGACTCTGCACTAAGCGTGGAGCCTTCTTGGGTTCTCTATTTCCCTCTGTCCTTCTCCCCTCCTGGGGCTCACTCTCTCTCTAAAAATAAATGAATGAATGAATGAACAAACGAATGAAACAAGCAGAATTCCAGATCTTGATAGGAATCCATATTTTTGGTAAGCACAGTAACTAAAAAAGTAAATATATAAATCACAGCAGTCTAATGGTTAGAGTCATTGCATAAATTATTTTCAAACAGTTGTTAAAAAGTGATGTTTGTGGCTTCCTACCAACTATGTAGCAATTGTCTGAAGGTTGTGTACATGGGGCAGCGTCTAGAGAATCTGCATATTTTTATCTTTTAGTCGACATTGAATGTCCTTGAGACCATGTTACCTCATTTCTAGACTTGCCTATTTTTGCCATATATCAGAAATCCTACATCATGAGCGCCAACCACCGTCTCCTATGTAGATCATATTTTGTATCATAATTCAGCAGTTTCAAAAGCACATCTCAAAAGTGGGAATGAACTTGCAAGGAACTTGTCCTGCTCAGCAACTCCCTAATATCTTTAAGAAATTAATTATTTTTCCCCAGCATATTTAGTTCAGATTTTTTTAGTAATATATCATTTTTCCTAAGAACTCTTTTACCGGAGGTTTTGAGTGAGAATTCAATTAAAATTTCACACAGATACAGTAATTAAAAAGATCATGCTTACTGAACATAATTCTGACAATTATTTGGAAAGTTTTGTTCTAGTGATAGAAATAAAATTTTAATTTAAACTACAGTGAATTTGCTTAGTTAAGCTTTCTAAGTGTCACCTATGATAAAAGTGAAACTTCAGAACTATATTCAAAGTAATGCTGAAATCAAAATGATACCCAGTGATGCCCTGTGCATTTCTGGCTAAATTTTTAGAGAGCAGGATATTTGTTCTACACCACCTAGCTCAGGCTTTAGCATGTGCTCTTAGTTCTTTGTGTTCCAATAAATCCGAAAATGGAAGTTCTTTTCACAGACCATGTCTATGAGAAGTATAATTAAGAACGTGTTAGATTGTTTGAAGGACTGTTTCAGAGTTCATTGAAACTCACCTGCACTTGTGATGAGCACCGGGGGTTATACGTAAGTGATGAATCCCTAAATTATACACCTGAAACTAATATTACTGTATGTTAGCTAACTGGAATTTAGATTAAAAAAAAAAAAAAAGAAACCCACCTGGAAGAAAAAGTAAAGTAACCTAAAAACAACTCAGAATAATAACATAATTAGACTTGTTAAAGGGCCAGACATATGCCATCAATAGCTGTAGTTACTTAGAATGGGTTCACTCAACTTTTCTGGGTCAACAACAGACTCTAGAAATAAAATTCAGTACTAGTTGCATTGTTGCTCATCTGTTGTCCATGCCCATTAGTTTTTAATTCTTCAGAAGAATACAATCTCACATATGAGGGAATGGAAAGTCATCTTTATGTAGCTTCTCTAGGTGATTTGAATATAAGAGATCTTTTTTCCTTGTATGTTTCTTAACTTTACATACATGATCTTATTTTACTAACACAGTATTATGCATGCTATGAAAGTAAAATAAATAGGAAATGTAATGAAAATCATAAAAATTCTGCACCAATAATTTCAAGGCTGTCATACCTTTTGTTTCCCCACAAGGTGAGATATCAGTGTTCATGGTCTTATATTCTAAACTTCAGGGCAACAGTTAATCAATACAGAGCATTTCTGAGAAGCCCATTCTTCAGAAATGCCTATGCCAGAGACTTCTTCCAAATTCAAACCAACTTCCATTTTAGTCATCCCCGGCGAACAGAGTAACGCAAATAATGCAGGCATTCTTATCCAAAATAGCAAAATCTGTATAGTATTTTAAAGTATATGGGATATTTACATTTTTTTCTCATCTGTTGCTCACAGTTTTGTGATATAGGTCCTTGAAATATAGAAGAGGTAAGTGAAGCTTAGGTTAAGTGATTTTCTCAACATTATGATGCTTTTAGTGGTAGCACCTAGTCTCAAGCCTGGGCCCTTTCTATTCTGATTCTGGTAATTGCTACAGTATCTTGTTACATTCCCAAAAAAGCCCATGGTAGGCAGAATCCTAAAATGGCTCCTGTATTAGTTGGGGTTCAACCAGAAAAGCAACAACACTAGGATATCTCTATCTATGTCTGTGTCTATGTGGTTCCATATCTATATATATCTATATATCATCTATATTCCTATGTGTGTATATATATATAAGTATATATATATACATGTATATATATATGAATATATATATATTCATTCTTTTATTATGAAGAATTGTCTTCTGTGGTGGGAACTAGCTGAGTAAATCCAGAATTTATAAGGCAGGTAATCAAGAATGATAGAATGTAGGCAGACTGGAACCCTAGGACACAAGCCAAAGCTGTTTATACACAGGTGGAATTTCTTCTCTGCTTGTCTCTGCATCTATTTGCCCTCCGCCCTGCCACTCCCCACATGTACTCCTTGGAAAGGCTCAGCCCTTTTTCCAAATCTTTCCAAATGGTTAAGTCATACTCATCCAGATTATCTAGGATAATTGCTTTACTCAAAATCAACTGATTAAAGGATTTAATCACATCTGCAAAATCCCTTCACAGCAACACCTAGATTAGTGTCCAAATGAATAACTGGGGAATGAGGCTTACCCAAGATGACACATCAAAAAAGCTAATACAGTCCACCCTTTGTTGACTAGGCACTTAACATATCTTTCTAGATTGTACTTAATCTCCAAATAAAGATGAAAACAAAGTTTTATTTCCACCTATCATGATACAACTCTCCTCCATACATCTGAAAGCATAATAACCTTTTTCCCAGAAAAGGATACAAAGCTCTTGGGTGATATTCACTCTTCTCCCTTGACATCTTATAATTTAAATACTAGGATAATAAAGTTGTCTATAATGTTAAATGATTAGAGGATAAGAAAAGGAAGAAAGCAAAAATATTAGGGTGAAGCATACACAAATATATTCATATCAAATAAAAAGGACATGCTCATAACTATTGCAGTCTTTATGTCTACAGCTGGTCACATGGTCATATGATAGAACTATCTTCCTCCACCACCCATTTCATATTCCTTTGGTCTTCAGCAAGCACCTCAGCTGGTCATGGTTTTTTTGCTTTGTGGGTTGACCCAAACCTTCATTCTTGACAAGTGTGGGCCATTAGCAGTCCTGCCTAAATTGAGTTGTGATATTTTTAATTGACTTTAATCCTAAGACATGGGAGTAATAAAAGATGCCTAGGGGATTGCCTGTAGTTTGGACATGGTCTTCATTACTCCCATTATGTAGTAGCAAGAAAACTGCCCCTTGGCAGTCAGAATAAATCACCCAATCAGAACAATAACCCCCATGTTGATTTAGAGGCATGAGGAGCCCAAAGTGGCCTAACAAAAGTCTCAGTTCTAGTTTGGTGAAATAATTATTTCCCTTGTGGAAGATTCTGTCCTTTGGATCTAAGATCTCTAGATCAGCAGAGCCAAAAACTTGGTGATGGAAAGCAGAACTTTTGTTAGTAGAGCATTAGGAGTAGTAGTCAGTGAAGCAACTTTATATCATCCCTTGATTCATGCACCAATGAATCCTGAGTATGGGAGAAATAGCTGCATATATCAAATGCTGATATAGTACAGATACTGCAACCTGAGGGACACTGCCTCACCCCTACAAAGCATTGCCTCCTACTTGGCATCATAACTGAGTCTTCAGAAGGCCACTCCACCATTTTATCAAGTGGCTTTTTCAGAATTATGGAGACCATGATAAGACCATTGAATTCCATAAGCCTGAGCCCATTAGTAAATTTCATTTACTGTGAAATTAGTTCATGGTTAAACAATTCTGTGTGGAATGCCTTGACAGTGTATAAGGCATTCTGAAAGTCTCTGATATCAGACAAGCTTACTGCTGTGGTTGGGGTGATTGATCCTGACTATCAAAGAAAATTGGGTGTTACTACACAATAAAGAATATACCTGTAATACAGTAGATCCTCTAGGGTATCTCTTTGTATTCTAATGTCCTGTAATTAAAGTCATTGGAAAACTACAGCAGGAATGAATGGCCCACACACATCAGGAATGAAGGCTTGGATCACTCTACTGGGCAAAGAACCACAACCATGCCTGAGGTGCTTTGTAGGCAGAGAAGGCAAATTTATAACCAGAGTAAGTGTCTGTTCCACACAAATAAAGCAGTATAATGTAATCAACTTGCCACCAGGTAGCTAGCTGTTCACCTTGTGAATGGTGCCATATTAGAGCTTCACTGTTGGCCTTTGCTGGTGGCAGATTGGGCACATGGCAGTGGCTGTAGCCAGGTTGGCCTTGGTGAGTATAAGCAAATGGTACTGAGCCCATGTATAATTATCTATATCCAATTAATTACCATAACCATGGCCACTTTGTCCATGAACCCAGTGGAGACTTAATAGGAGTGACTGGGGAAAGAGGCAAACTCATAATCCATTGAACAGTTCATCCTAGCCACTTGAATTTTAAAATCCTCCTCTGCCGAGGTCACCCTCTGGTGAGCCTTCACAAATATTGATGTCCTTCTATACAGAAAGAGAGGTCTATCTATACAACCTCTTCCCCCAGACATTCTTTCTACCAATTTTCCAATCATATCTTTTCTGAGTCCATGACCATTCAGCTAAACCAGTAGCCACAGCCATGAATTGGTATAGGCTCATACTATTGATATAGACTGGAAATTTCTCCTTTCAGGCAAATGAACAACTAAGTACACTACTCAAAAGGAAACTCTTCCTAAGAGGAGAATGTTCTTTCACCAGTCTTCTTCAGGGTGAACCCAGGAAGGTAGTCGAGGGCTGCAACTGTGCACTCTCAGGCAGTGCCTACATGACAGAAATCATTTATAAATCAGGTCTAAGTTTTTGTTGTTGTTGTTGTTTTCCCTCAATCAACTGGTTGTAGGAACTCATATTAGGGGAAGAAAAACTTTTGCTAGATCTTCTTAGGGTCCCTGGATGAGTCTGAAAATTAACAGACATTAACAGGAGAAAAATATACAAATTTATCTATTATAAACTTAAACAAGAGCCTTCAATAAGAAAAAGAAAACCCCCATAAACAGTTAAATCTGAGTATGCTATGTTTAATGTAGAGTTGATAGTGATAAAGAAATAGGATAGACCAAAGAGTATAAGATAAATATAGTAAACTGAGGAAATCTTAGAAAGGCCTATGTATTCAGATGCTTCTCAGTGTCTCTGTCTCTGGAGATAAGGATACTCCTTTCCTCTGGGTATTGGGAAGGCATCTCTCATGAGAAAGTTTTATAATCTGTTTCAGGGGAGAAAGGTAGGAGGAAGATTACAGTGAACTTCCTGCTTTCTGCTGTTTTCTCAAACTTGCTCAGCTTAAAATTACTCATTATGCCAAGCTGCCATATTTTGGAGTAGTATGACTTGAACCCGATTATTTCCCATTAGACCATAGGTGTGACTTGAGAGGGAGAAGAAATTCTACCTACGAACACAGTCCAGCCCATGCCCACAGTTTCTGTCCCTTACTGACTACAGATTTTGGACTTGCTTAGCCAATCTCCACAACAGTGTAGGCCAGTTACTCATAATAAATCTATACCTGTCTGTCTATCCAGCTATCCTACTGTTTCTGTTTTCCTGACTGAACTCAAGATTCCCACCACATATACTTTCTTTCATTACTCAATTAACACTAGTCTAGGTGCTGTTGTGAAGGAATTCTTCAGATGTAATTAAGGTCTCAAATCAGTTGATTTTAAGAAAAGGAGATTATCTTTGATGAGTTTGACCTAATTAAGTGAGCTCTTGAAAGGAACCAGGTTTTCCTAGAAAAGGAGATATTAAGTATAAGGATTGGGACAGGAAATTCTTCATTGCTGCCCGGATGCTGTAGAGGGAACATGGTAAGTACCTGAGTGACTCTCCAGGAGCCAACAGCAATGCCTGGCTAACTGCCAACAAGAAAACAGGGAGCTCAGTCATAAAGCCACAGGAAATACTTTCTACCAATAACCTGAGGGAGCTGGGAAGTGAATATGGCTCTAGTGGAGTCTCCAGATGAGAACTCAAGACTCGATGACATCTTGAATGTGAAACATTGAACAAACATTCTGAATTTGGCGATGCCTGGACTCCTGGCCCTCAGAACTGTGAAATAATAAATGGCTGTTTTTGGTGATTTGTTATGCAGCAAAACAGAATGAATACAAAGCCACTCCATTAACTATCTACAACTTACACAAAATTCCTACCTTCAACTTTTCAAGTAGTCTTTGGATCCTTGATTTTCCTTCCAAAGCATATGTTCTTAACAGCATTAGATTGGAATAGGTTTGGCATCAGAGTTTTGACCCTAATCTCTCAAATTTCCTAGAATCCCCTGGAGGTAAGTTGAGGGTTAGAAAAGTAAAACCATGTCTGTAATAGCTCAGCTTTGCATACACACCCTGGCTTTGAAATCTGCCTAGCAGACCCTAGGTTAATGATTCACAAATCCTAATAGTCACAGTGATGACTAACTAACTGTGACAATTCCTTGAATACTAAGCATCAGAAAATATTAGGAAAATTGTATGGTCACGTTTTCTATCTCAAGCCAATAAACAGACTCTGATGGTTACCAGTGGGGAGTGGATAGGGGGATGGGTTAAATAATGACAGGGATTAAGGCATGAATTTGTGATTAGCCCTGGGTGTTGTATGGAAGTGTTGAATCACTGTATTGTATACCTGAAATTAATATTACACTGTGTGTTAACTAACTGGAAGTTAAATAGAACTTTTAATAAAACCTTCAAGCTGAAAATTATCTCAAATTTCATTTGACATTAATTTGTCAAAATAAAATTCAAGTTTTAGAAATCATCTCATTTGCAATACTATGGCTATCACTTGCCTACTTAGAATGTACTTATTCTAAAGAATAGCTGTTAACAGATTTCTCTCAAAGGAGATCGAGAAAGTGCCTGGACTGATACAGAAGCACTAATTCCTTGAAAGTACATAAAAGTGCAGCAGGAACCCATCTGAGGTCCGTAATGAGCAATGAACTGACCATCAACAATGAAGTGTTGTAGGAAAAAAATAGTCAAACTTTACAGATGTAGCCTTGCAGAGATAATATATGGAGAGAAATACTATCTCTGTCCAATGGCTACTCACATTTTAGTCAGAATTCTATTGTAGGGTCTCTTGCTGAAGAACAACTCAAAATTTGGGGAGTTTTTCAAAGAATATTAAGGTGATAAGAGTATGAGGAATAGGAGCTTTAAAATTTGCTATTACTGTTGTTTCTAATGAAAAAAAAGGTTGTTGAAAACTAACTTTTTCATAGGATTTTCTTGCAATAAAGCTGAAACAAATTCAGTGTATAGTACATTGCAAAAAAAGCAAATTATATAAAATAGAGCTATATTGAAACATGATAGTTTTATACTAATATTTGTAAGCATTAATGCTTTTGCCGTCCATCCGTTGAGTGCAATTTCCAGATATGAAAACACTGGGACTAAGTCATTAAAGAGTATCAAAGACTAGGATGAATTGGATAGATACTATCCTAAAGGCATTTAATTTATACACAGACACACACACACACACACACACACACACACACACACACACAAGCAACTGCAGCTGTGTTCATTTAGCCCACAATTGCCAAGTTTGTGATTTAGAAATTTGATGGAAGACAGATGAACATGGTAAAGAGCTATTTGCCCCATACTCTGCTTCTGGATTTTTTGAGGTTTCTTAACTTAGGGACATATCAGTCAATTTAGTTCTTAACTATTAATTTTAACTGATTAATAACCAGTAAGTGGTTATTAACTATTAGTAACCATTTCGGAATATACAGTGCCCGGTTTTCATTGCAATGTCCCTCTCACTTGTTGAACTCTCTCCCTTACAGCCCCCAAACCACTTTATCCTATATTCTTAGGCTTCTATGTGGTAATCTGGACCACTGAGGTTTGTCCTGGACAACATTCCCAGGACAGAGGCAGAACCCTGTGCTGCAAACATTCTCTGGCATCTGGACTTTTTCTCCCTCTTCCTTCTTTTCACCTTACCTATTAAAAGAGAGAAGGAATCTTCCAGTTCTTTTCCCATGCATCTGTTGGGATGCAGTCTTTGGGTTTGCATCTGTTTCACCTAGAAATAAACCAGCCTCCTCATTTAAGTAGCAAAGATGGGATGGCAGAGGAGCTATCCTAGAGCATCATTTGCTGCACTCATTTTTCTCCTTTGTCGGTCTCCCCTAATAGTTCAAAGTCCAAGTGCATTCATTCTATTTTAAAAATGTTTTCCCCTGTGGGGCACCTGAGTGGCTCAGGTAAGTGTCCAACTTCGGCTCAGGTCATGGTCTCTAGGTTTGTGAGTTTGAGCCTCATGTCAGGCTCTGTGCTGACACCTCAGAGCCTGGAGCCTGCTTTGAATTCTGTGTCTTTCTCTCTGCCCCTCTCCTGCTCATACTTGTTCTCTCTCTCTCTCTCTTAAAAATAAATAAACATTTCTTAAATTTTTAAAAAAATGTTTTTCCTTGTGGAGACTACAAGTATTGTCTATATGATGTTGGCTCTGTTTTATGACCAAAGAACTAATACCAAAATTTGAATAGTTTTGAATTTCTCATGTTCTGCCTGATATCTGTAATCAGTAGCCAGGAAAGAACTTTAACCAATGACGTTAAGTTGAAGAATTAAACATTCCTTTAGCAAGCCCTTGAATATTAAGTTCTATGTGGAACCATGCAACTTCTATAACGTAGCCAAGTAGTTTCCCTTTTATTCAGCCCAAAAGCCTCTCAAATAGTAGCCTGTACCAGATGTTTCTGAGGGAGTAAAACATATAATGTACCTAATTTTGCAAAACTACACAATAGGTAGACATTTCTTTCTCACCCCAGCTGGCGATCAGTTTATGCCCTGAAGCTTGGAGATTTACAGCCCTTGTAATTTTATCCTAAACAGAGTAATTGCAGATGCTCTTCCATTGCTATTATTTTAATTAGTGATGAAGACTTTGCCAAGATGTCGAATTTCAAGGTAATGAATTTCATTTGGGTAAGATCTAGTAGGTAGTTGTGATCATTTTAATATAGCTGTTATCCTTGCAAATTATTTTCTTATCAATTTTGTAGTATTTATTTACTTAGGAATTTCACCCCAGCTTATTCTAAAATTATGTAAGAAATGTCATTCCACTGACAAGTCATTAAGTCTCTTTCCCAAAACATCAAAGTCCAACAAGAGGAATATATACCTTGTTATTGAAAAGGTAAATGTGTTTTAACATTATTAAAGGTTATTGATTTTTAACAGATAAGTTGCACAAAATAATCAATGTGCACAAGAGTATAAGATAATTTTCTTGAATTTTTAATATCCAGGAAAACTAAATTATAATTTAATTGATTTTGGTTTGCTCTCTCAGCAGACTTTTAATCTTGTTGAGTGTGGGTTTTCTTTTGTATTTTGATATTATATGGAGAATTGAAAAGAATTGCTTTAGTAGAGTTGGGTTTTAGGAATTCTCTTATAAAGGGAGGCCTCTCACCAAAGACTATGATCTTATTTGTGTAAATAAATAAATAAACTTTTTTAAACCTTTGGTTTTTAGGAGTAGAAATCACAAGTGTTTGTCATGGTCAACCTAGGCCATAGCTTAGTTATCTCATTTATAATAGGCATACTTTTTAATCAGCATGGAATTTCTTTGATGTTCATGTTTTTTTCTCTGTGGAAATGCAGGAATTTTCCCATCATCTTCTGTTTGTCCTGGCCATAAGTATTTGTGGTAGAGTATAGAATAATTACCAAAACAAATGGAGCGATAGTAATAGAGAAGATGTTTGGAGCCCAAGTGCTGATCTTGTTCCCCCAATTCATATGATGAACCCAACATTAAAGCTAACTGGCTATGAAAGCTAACAAAGTGAAACTTGTAGTAGATAGCCAGTGTGACTCTGCTGTTGTACACTCTTCTGCTGAGTTCTTCACTTTATCTTTTAGGAAAACATCATTTATTCCAGAATCCATTGCCAGGCTACCTAATAAGTAAATAAAACTCCTATATCTGAAAAATAAAGGAGAAAGAAAAGTCCAAAAAGAAATTTGTAACTAATTTTTCAGGGGAAACCTAACTTTAGAACACAGTTAGCAGGTTTAAATTGGACAAGATCAGCTAGCTTCTATTTTGAATTTTATTTCACTTATTGTTTCTCCCTCAATAGCATGAAGGTTGAAAAAAGGAGAAGAAATTTAGCTATGACATTATCTAACCAAGTGGAGCCGAGAATTTGTTTAGCAGTCGATTTTCTCTCTATGGGAAACTAGAAAGAAACTTAGACTCTGCTTCTACTGATCTGAGTATAAAGGACAGAGAGCTCATTTTAATTTTTTTAATGTTTATTTATTTTTGAGAGAGAGAAAGACAGCATGAGTGGGGTAGGGGCAGAGAGAGAGAGAGAGAGGGAGACAGAGAATTAGAAGCAGACTCCAGACTGAGCTGTCAGCACAGATCCTGACATAGGTGCTCTAAATCAGGAACCATGAGATCATGACCTTAGCTGAAGATGGATGCTTAACCAACTGAGTCACCCAGGCACCTCACAGAGCTCATTTTAGAAACCTATGTTTAGACTAAAACCATATGAGAATTGTGTGGGATTTTTTGTCTTATCAAAATATGAGAAAGACCAGGCTTATTATGCACTTTAAGTTTTGATATATAATTTATGAATTTATGAAAGCTAAAGTGTTTGATATGCTTAATACAACAGTTTGGTAAAGACTTACTGATATGAAACTCTTATTTGAAAGTTTTGGCAATTTGGAATAGTTTAGGGAAGAAAATTGGTAGACAAACCTTGCTTTGGTGTTCAAGAAAAATAAAAGTACTAGGGAAGAAGATTCAAGTTAGATATCTCATAATTTTATTAAATAGAACTATAATGAACTACATAATAATAATTGACCATTTGAACTTCATATTAATAGTCCTTCTATATAGTTTACCATACATTTTCACTTCCAGTCAGTTATTTTTATAACCACCTGTTAGGCAGTGGGGCAAATATTGTTCTTATGAATAGAAGATAATAGTAACACACAGCTAATATGCAGTAGATTTTGAGACCTGTTATTCCCATTATATTTTACTGCTGTCCTTATATTAATAATATAGTAATAAGTTTAAATAATTTTATATATATAACCCATGGACGAAAATAGAATGTGAAAATGTATCTAACAACTTACAAAATTGGGTACGGGAGTGTTTGACCTACCCAAAATCAGCAAGCAATTTCCAATCTTAAAAATTTCAATAAATATGAATTCTCACATTAGCAGTAAAAGGAAGAAAAAGATCAAATAATAATCTAAATAGATCTGTGAAATTTTAAAGCCATTCATGATAACTGGCAAACTAGAAATAGAAAATAGCTTGTTTAACATGAGAAAAATGGCTTTAAAAGCTGCAGTTGTTTGAAAACATTTATACTTCACAAGCCCAATGGACTCTACAGACAAATGCTAAAATTAACCCATGAATTTGGAGGACTCAGTAGATAGAAAATAAATAAAAATTTATTTATTTAGTGTCCATACACTAGCCATAAATAACCAGAAAATAGTCTTAAAATGGATACTATTTATAATTGAATAACTAAACATCAAATGCCTAGGTATATATATCTACCAAAAGATGTATAAATATTCTCCACAGAAACTACAAAACCTTTCTCAGAAAAGACATTCTAAATAAGTGGAATGATCTACTGAGTTTATTCATTAGAAATTTCAAATTTTAAAGAATGTGAATTCTTGGGGCGCTTGGGTGGCTCAGTCGGTTAAGCATCTGACTTTGGCTCAGGTCATGATCTCACAGTGGGTTTGAGCCCTGCATTGGGTTCTGTGCTGACAGCTCAGAGCCTGGAGCCTGTTTCAGATTCTGTGTCTCCCTCTCTCTCTGTCCCTCCCTTGCTCGTGCTCTGTCTCTCTCTATCTCAAAAATAAATAAACATTAAAAAAATTGTAAAAAATGAATGTGAATTCTTCCCACATTAACTTACACATGTAATGGAATTAAAATCTCAAGGTGAATTTTTGGAAGTTGATGCATGAATATTCTGAAATGTATAGTGTAGTGAAGATGAACTTGTAGAAGGAAAAAGTTTACACTACCAGATATCCAGATTTACTATAAGGCCACAGTATAAGAAAGTGTGCTATTGATGCAAAGGTAAGAGAACAATATGGTAGAATGCAGGTTCCAGAAACAGACCCAGATTGTAAATGTGGCATCTTCATTTATAGGAAGATACTACCAAAATGGGATAAGAGAATGTATTGGAAGATAATTGGTACTGAGTCAAAAAATGGTACATCAGTGATTGGATATCTATCCAAAAAATAATCTTGATCTTCTCTTTCACAACATATATAGAAATGAAGTCCACTATATTACAGATGTAATTGTGAAAGGTATATAAAGCTTTTAGAGAAGAACTTATGAAAACATCTGATTTATTCAGGAATTGCCAGAGATGTTTTACATAAGATGCAAGTACCAACCATGAAAGAGAGAGTTCATAAACTGTACTCTTTTAAAATTAAGAACTTCCATTGATTAAGACACCATTAAAGAATGAAAAAATAAGCCACACCTTAGGAAAAAATACTTAGGATACACATATCCAGCAAAGTTCTGTCATCCATAATAAATGAGGAACCCCTAACAAAACAATATAGGCAGTCAGTGTAATCAAGAAAACAAAGGCAAGGACTTGAAAAATCCACTTCACAAAAGGGGCTATACAAATGGGCAATAAACATATGAAAAGGCAGTCCATACCGTAATCATAGAAATGCAAATTAAAGCTACTAAAACTTGTCTCTAAATACTTATTTAAATGAGTAGTTTAAATTACCTATATTTAAAAATATAGGTAAGAATGTAGAGTAACTGGAACTCTCAAATACCTCAGTTGGGAAGGTAAATTGGTATAGCCATTTAAAAAAGGTTGATACTATCAACTAGAGTTGAACAATTGAATATATAACTTCACTTCTAGATGTGAAGAACAGTGCACATGTGTACCAAAATATGGTTAATATTTTGTATAAAATTTTAATAACAGCTGTATTCATAATAGCTCCCCCACAAAAATTCAGTAATAGTCTAATGGATAAATTGTAGTTTCTTCATACAGTGGAATGATATATGGCAATATAATGAATGGAGTGTTGCCACACAAACAATATGTTTGAATCTAGATGAATTCATATTATGCAAAAGATGCCAGACTCAAGAGTATATATAGTGTGGAACTATAATTACTTGAAGATTGAAAATAAGTAAAACTTGTGTGTGCTTTGTTATTAATTGAAAATGGACATGAGGGAAGCTTCTGAGGTGATGATGATTTTTTCTGTATTTTCATCTTGGTGGCGGTTATGTAGAGGTGTTCATTTATAAGAAAACTCTCAATTCTTATAACTATTTATGTATATTACACCTCAAAAAAATTTAAAACCAGTGGAATTAATATAGACTTTAATGAACAGAAAACACATTTGCTACCTTTTTGCAAAACATTTTGCCTTTTTTAATCAAATAGAATTAAGATGAGTATTGAATGTATATTCCAGTTTTAAGCACATACAGTAATATTTCTTTAAACTTATTTTGCCATTCAGATGTTTTAGCCATCTTGATGAGTATTCTCCTTATATTATGTATATAGATGTAAAGCTGTATAATTATCCCAGAAATCCAGCAATCTGTTTATATTTGTAATAATTGGTTAATATTTCTGAAAGTTTAAAAAATTATTCATCCAACAATTTCTTAGCGTACCAGAAATTATAGTGATTGGTTGTCGCCTCAGTCGCCATACCTGAATCTTAACTTGTAGTGACTGCGTCTGATATGGAAAGAGGAGGCAAGCAGGACCTGGCTGCCAGTGTAGTCAAGTAAGCATTACTGTGCCATTACTGCACCGACTGACAGCTCAAAAGTAATTGTTCAGAAATAGAACCAGAACAGCTTTAAGAAGGGGAAAAAAATAACAATAATAGGCAGGGATGTCTTTTTTTATTCGCTGTGTTTTGTTTTGTTTTTTTGGTAATTTATCTCGCACAAATAATGTCTCTAACTGAAGGACTTTTTTTAAAATTGTAAGTTGAATTCCTACTAATTCAAATAGGAGTTTTCAAAGTGAACATTTTTTTTTCAAAATCACTTGCATGATCAGCTATCTGCAGACGAGTTAATCATTTAAAAGTTATTAACTAGGGAAGTTTTGTACTTAACAGAATAGGGCATTCATAATATACTTAAGTTTATATTTAATCATTATGGAGAAGCATGTAACTATCAATTTTTTTCACTATTTTAATAATAGAGCTTTAAAATATAATCAATAGTTAAGTGAGTGAATAAATGTATTTCAAAATAAAGACGATGGTTTAATCCATCTGTTACAGTTAGCATAGGCAGACATTTAGTTGGGAGCTGATGGCATATCCTATCTCACCTTAGAATTGATTTTTCAGCAGAGATTGACATGCTATAAGTTACTTCACATACTGACCGAAAACAAATGTTTTATACAGAATAAATGAATTATTTAATAGTTTTAAAAATTCATTTATTAGTGAACTTGTTGCCAAGAAGCTTCAGTGATTGATTTTCCATCACTAAACAGTTAGTTTCTATGCAACATATTACTAACTTTTATAAGTCTAGTATGTAACACAATACCTGAGTCACCATGGTAGTTTTATACTGCTTTCATAATAAATTAGTGTGAACTTAGAAGCTTAAAATAACATTAAGTTCTTATCTCACACCTCTGTATGTTAGAAGTCTTATGTGAGTTTCACTGGGTTAAAATCAAGGTATTGGCAGGGCTGTGTTCTCAGAGGCTCCAGGGAAGGATCTCTTTCAAATTGTTGGCAGAATTCAGTTTCTTGTGGTTGTGGGGACTGGTTCCCTGTTTTCTTTCTGACTATGGGAGAGGCCCATTTCTACCTTCCAGAGGCTGCTTGCATTCCTTGATGTGTAGCCTCCTTCCATCTTCAAATGGGGAAAAGATGATGGGTCTCAAGTCTTGCTCTCACTTTAAATTTGTCCTGTGTCTTCCTTCACATTGTCTGAACTTCAGCCAGGAAAGATTTTCCAGTTTTAAGAATTTATGGGATTAGATTGTTTTACCTAGATAATCCAGAATCATTTCTTCAGGTCAAGTTCTGTGTTGTTAAATCATATCTGCAAAGTCTCCTTTGCCATGAAGGGTAGCATATTCATTGTTTCCCAAGATGATAGCTCTAATAGTAATCCATCACTTCTGAGAGGCTGACTTGATCACAGATGCCTGGAAGAATGGATAGCCTTCACAGACTTCTGATAGCTTCCATGAATGTCATTTTATTCAAATTCAAACAAATGGTTTCTTCATTTGGAGACTCCAGATTTTAGCACCTAGCTGCACATAAACAAATAGATTTCCAAATGAGGGCTATCCTTAGGCTAATGATTGCTCTAAGATCAAAGAAAGGTAAAAACTGCTTGACACTGAAGATTTGTTAAGTGAATGTAGCATTTCATTCCAGGAGGCTTGCCCTCCCTCCCTCCCTCCCTCCCTCCCTCCCTCCCTCCCTTCCTTCCTTCCTCCTTTCAGGAAAAATTGAAAGAAAGAAACATTTATGATGGAGGAAAGCTGGTCTGACATTGGCAAGCATCTAGGGGTAGGAATGGCACTCGGGACCCAGGACAGAGAAAGGATGAACACTATGAAACTGAGTATCATTGCCTTTCTCATCAGAAGAGAGAGCAGTGTATAAAGTGTTGTTTCAGTTTAAAACTTTCAGTACTTTTCCATAATTAAGTCGTTGAAATCCAGGGGAAATTTATTATTGCTTTGTTAAAAAAAAATCTTTGGGATAAGTAATTTGAATGCTGCTATTGTATTCTTATTTACTACTTTAAGTTTCCTTTTAATGCTCATATCTGTCTGCAACCATGAAGATCCTCTGTAATTTTTAAAAATCAACTTATAGTTATTTCTTGTGAAACTGCCTTACTATTTTTTTTTATTTTAATCTCCCGAGTTGTGAGAACACAGCTTAGCAAAGTGTATAAAGGCAGCAAAGCAGGTAGTTTAGATTTCTGTTAGTCTTCCAAAGAAAACCTACAAGTAAACTGGAATATAACACAGAGAGATTATACACTAAAATGCTTCTGCAAACTAGGATTTAAAGAACTGGAAACCTTATTATTTTTCTCAGTCAAAATGTAAATGGATAAATTTTTATGTTTTTATGTTGTAAAAATGAATTGTGAAATGTTTCTCTACAGAATGAAAAAAAAACCTAAAATGCCAGTCAACTATAATACTCTGAAAGTCCACTTATTTAAAAACATTGACACAAGTAGATACTTTAATGGAAATAAAAATTATTAAATTTCAGCCCACCCATTTCCTCTGTTCTGTGTCAAGGTATGAGTATTACATAGCTTCATTCACCTGTTCATTCATTCAGTAATGTTTACTGAGAGACTACTATGCACTGAGGCAAAAAGTTAATAAGGCACAAAAAGTTCACAGAGGTGAGGAAATTAATACAGAGACATTAACTATAATAAATAATGGTGACTGCAGTGATAGATATATACATAGCACAGTATTATAGTATTGACCGTGCATTACCCAGTGCCAGTTTTCTTAGAAAAGTTAAAAATGATAATCTTTACATGTTTCACTATCTATCAATCCATACATACAGTATTTACTATCAGTGAATTAGGAATTACTTCAGAATAACATTATAAATGCCAAGTTTATTGCTTTTGTGTCATGCGTCCCTCCTAAGATTTCAGCTTTTTCTACATTTTTTTTCACTCTCTGGCTTTCTTCATATCTTTATTTTTGTAATATTTATTTTTAAGAGAGAGAGCAGAGGAGGGACAGAGAGAGGTGGGGGACAAAGGATCCAAAGCAGGCTCTGTGCTGACAGCAGAGAGCCCAGCACGGGGCTCGAATGCACAAACTAAGAGATCATGACCTGGGCTGAAATCGGACATCTAACTGAGCCACCCAGGCGCCCCTTTCTTCATAGCTTTAAATAGATTAAACATATAATCTCTGTATAAGAATATTTTGTCATATACAATAAAGCCTTGGTTTGTGAGCATTATTCATTCCAGAAACATGCTTTTTTTCAAAGCATTTGTATATCAAAGCGAATTTCCCCAAAGGAAATAATGGAAACTCTGATGATTCATTCCACAGCCCAAAAATATTCATATAAAAATGATTACAATAATGTAATATAATAAAATAATAAGGAAAATACAAAATATAAAGAAAAAAATAACCTGTACTTACCTTTGAAAACCTTTTGGCTAGTGTGTGGGAGACAAGAGAGAGGAAGGTTATTGTGTAGAATGACTTTCACTGTCACTAACAGAGTCACTGCTATTTATTGGCTCAATGAAATCTTTTTCTTTTCCTGCCATATTAATAAGGAATCTATCCAATGGCACTTGCTTTTGCCTCTTTTGAGGATTTTGCAGAAACGTGACCTTGCATGGTCTTGAAACAGATACATCACTCACACTGCTGCAGCCTTATTTGGGTGGTGTTTTTCTACAAAATTTTGCTCTGTTTCCCACATTTTACACATCTCTCTAATCTCATTTGAAGTGAGGGATTCCTCCTCCTTTTTCTCCTTCTCTGCAGATAAGATACAGACATCAAAAGCAATAAACTTGTCATTTATAATGAACAAAGTATGAACAAGGTAAGTGAGTGGCCAAATCTTGCAATTTTGACCACTTGCATACCTTGTTTATACTTCTTGATAGTTTCCTTCTTAACCTCCACCATAATCATCTCCATCTTACCATCTTTCTTTTCAGCCTTTTTCTATATTGGAGCTGTTGTATATGCTTACACAGATGTTGACATTAGTACAGTAGTAATAATAAACTCTTGTCATATACTGTATTTAATGTAACAGGCAGTAAGGCAACAGAGGAAAGGGCTTAGATCTGCAGGCAGCCTGACCTAGAATGAACCAAAGCATTCCTAAGCTTACTCCTGTATGGAAAAACAAAGGACTGTCCATTTTTTGAAGTGACAAAAAATACACTAGTGCCAGTTGTGGGAACCTTCCAATGTTCTGAAAAGTTACTGATTTCTGCCAAACACTGCAGCCTGAGACTGAGCTTCTGAGCATGGGAGACAATCACCCACAATCCCACAACAAGAGAGAGAGAGAGGGAGAGAGAGAGAGAGAAACCATTGGCTTAGTAGTGATCATGTGATGTTCAGCATCACATACTACTCGTATTGCAAGACATCCCTCGTTTACCAACTTAAAATTTATTAGAAATGTTTGCTCATTTTGCAGAACACTTGCAGAACAATCCAAGCGTTTGTTCTTTACTCACATCAGCAGACTTATTATATTACCACTCTTGTGCCTTCCTAGTAGGCTGACATGGCATATTGATACAGAAACATAAACTGTCTCTAATCAACCTGACCAAATAGACCAAACATTTTCAGTTTCAGTCATTTTTTTTTACCATCACTATCCAAATTAATATCTAGCCAACATCAAAAAGAAGGCAGCCATCAAATGAATTGCACAATATACATCTCATCCTTCGTTCATGGTATTGGATTTCCATGAAGTGACCTATATTGTGGGGGGAAAATACATGGGCCACTCATTATATCCCAAATGTTTTCATTCTTTGAGATACTTCTATTTCTATTCCATAATGTAGGAAAAGGTGACTTGGAAAGAACAATAGGTTGAGAAATGATGGGAAAGGAAGGTAGTATCATCAGGAGAAGCATGACAATTAGGGGAGTTTAGTTGAATGGATTCATGCTTGACTGACATAACAAAGATGAAGCAAAAGGGAAAAAAAAGAGAAAAGAGGGAAAAAAGAAATAAGTTGAAGAAGAGCAAAGATGAGATTTACCATTAATTTGGTAAATAATTATAATGACAGAATTCTTTATGTTCTCATTTGCCCTGACCATGACTTGTTGATGTGCAGAACAAATCTTAGGGTTGTGGGCATGGGAGACCTAATGTTACAGAGATGTACTTCTACAGTTGATTGATACTTGACTTATTTCAAGGGTTTTCATTAAAACTCTGGAAAAATGTGTAAGATCTAGGAACCCATCCACTTAATCACTTTACAAGAGAACCGTGTCATTGATGACTATATGGAACCTACATATCTTCCCATTTTAATTTAGTTTGCATCCTCATACTTTTAATTCCTAGTTATTGTTTCTTTCCAATTCCCACTGGTACTTTTCCTCATGTGATAAATTATGCAATATTTATCATTCTGTTTCTATCTTGTCCACTCAATACTATATTTTAAAATC
The DNA here is from genome assembly GCF_003009895.1 of Hyaena hyaena. Lineage (NCBI taxonomy): Eukaryota > Metazoa > Chordata > Mammalia > Carnivora > Hyaenidae > Hyaena > Hyaena hyaena. The sequence goes on along the minus strand of NW_024081247.1, from coordinate 541,516 downwards.
ATTCTGTGTTGCTATAGTATATAGCTAGTGCATTTCTTCTAATCACTTTATAGTCTTTCATGGCAGGTGACTACCACATTTTACTTAACCATTCTGCAAATGAATGGACTTCTATGTCACCTGCACAATTAAACTTTAACTTAGCAACATAAAGTTAATTATGGACCCCCAAATCAGAAATTGCAGTAGAAAAATGAACAACTTCTAGCTTCCTATAATTTAGGACCTACATGAACCACATTTAATTGAAGAAGGTGTGGAGTAGATACATTCGGGCATTATTTATGGTATCTTAGCAGCTCTGACAACTCTCTGCAAAGTTATCGTATCCGCTTTGAGAGCACTTTAAAAGCTCACAAGCATCTCGTTATTTTAAAGGACTTGGAGACATTTTTGAATTATTAATGGGCTATGTCTCCTTAGTATGTGCCTCTGCTGGAAAAATAAAAATAAAATTCTTTTCAGCATCTTTCTTTTTGTGCAGGTAGATGTACAGCCAAAGTAGATCTCGAAAGAGAGATCTAATTGAAACTTTGTTTTGCATGATACTAATATATTAAGGGTCAGAGCAAAGGTCAGCAAACTTTTTGTATAAAGGGAAAGATAGTGAGTATTTTAGGACTTCCAGTCCATTCAGTCTCTGTTGCAAGTACTCAATTCTCTCACCACAGAGCAAAAGCAATCAGACAATATGGAAGTGAATGAAGTGAAGGTGCTTCCCTAACACCTATTTACAAATACAGGCATTGGGCTAGATTTGGCTGAAGAGCCATAGTTTGATGACACCTGTTCTGGAAAGTGATTTTATTCCATACTGGGATTAAGCTATTTGGGGGAATAGATGTGATGTGTCTCAAGATGAGTATCTATAGAAAATTACCTTTAATCTTATCTCTACCAGAGGGGTGCCTGGGTGGCTCAGTCGGTTAAGCATCTGACTTCGTCTCAGGTCATGATCTCACAGTTCATGGATTCGATCCCTGTGTCCGGTTCTGTGCTCACAGCTCAGAGCCTGGAGCCTGCTTTAGATTCTGTGTCTCCCTCTCTCTCTGCCCTTCTCCTGCCCTCTCTCCCTCTCAAAAATAAATAAACATTTAAAAAATTAAATAACAACATCAGGTGATTAGAGATGCTCATGATTTATCAGCAAGGGGAATATCTAATTGAATATCTAACTGAGAGGAGGAAAAGAGAAAAAGCATTAGTAATAATTCTATCCATATGGATATTTTACTAGACTGCTACTGATTTACTGTTCATATTTGGCACCTCTGAAAATGGGCCTAATGTTTTCTAACCCCACATTCCCAAGGAAAAGACACTGAAGCATATGTATATATATTTTTTTAATTTCAGAAGCTCCCTTCTCTGTGAGCATCTAGTTTAATTGGAAAGACTGGTATAATTCTTTAGGGTATTCAAAAATTAGAGCATTCACACATAGCAGTCTAGAACCTTAGAGGCCCTGTGATTCACATTCAAGATTAGGAAGTGATGTAGTCCCAGAAAAGGTATTAAGTTGAAATCAGATTGCATTCTAGCCTTAATGCTGTTCTCTTCCTGTGTGACCTCAAATAAGACATTGATTTTCCGACCTTCCATATCCTCGTTGACAATGTAAGGATGTATTAAATGTTTCTATTCCTTAAAGACTTGCAACGCATTGTTAATACTATCTGTTTGGAGTATAAAAATGGCTGTAGTTGTGAAAAGAGGCTTTGATTTTCTATTTCATGTACCTCTATATTATTTGTATGTAATTTAATCAGCATACATTATTTTATAATAAATCAATAAATTTGCATACAACTTCCTTGTTAAATATTTCTGTGCATTTATGCATTCCTGGCATAGCATTGATGTGACAATTACATTGGCATAAACATTTTCAAAATTAAATATTTTCTGCAAACATGAGGTGAGATGAAGTTACCTGACAATATCAATAGGATGTTATAAAATATCAGATATTTTAATTGTTAATGAATTTACTTAATTTATGCTTTAATGTATGTACTTGAACCTCTTCTATCAGTCTTTCATTTGTAATAAAATTTCTAGGCACTGCTCCTACAGTTTCTGCATTTATGTAGTGCATTATTACTTTATGATAAAGTTAGTTGATAATTCCTTAACTCTTTTTGCTGATGACCTTTTAAAGCTGCATAATTAGAATAAGTTGTGGTTATTGTATTGGAATCTCTATCCCATGGGCCAACAAGGCAGCACATTAATTCTCTGCATCACCCACTCCATGTGCAGTGCCATCAGCACAAAGATATTATTCTTTGTAATTACATAAAGAAAGGGTCTATTTAGTGTTAACTGACCTTTCTGTGACTGATCAGCCTTTTCCACCAGTGAAGTAGAAATGTATATCATTAAAATGTGAGTAAATAGGAAACCTTTCTAAATCTTAAACTATTCAAATCAGTAGGTGCATATGAAGAGGAAATTGTTCAGTCTTTCACATGATACAGTGAAAAAAGTAGCAGATTTAAATATATATTTTAAAATATTGACAAATTGAAATATAATTAAATTATGAAAATGCATAGAAATATTTAAGAAGAAAGTTCTATGCAAACCTGTTTCTGTTTAACAATCTTAAAGATTATTAGAGGACACATTAAACTCAAGTATATATTCAAGGTTAAATTTCAAGTTTAATAAATTATAAATAAATTTACAGGAGTTATTTTTACTGTGGATTATCACTTACAGAAGATGTATATGTAGTGTAATAATTTAAATCATGTATTTTAACTTGGAAAAGTTCATTGGGGTATATAGATTATGGGGCACCAATTTTTACTCTTTTTTTGTTTTTAAATTTTTAATTTAAATTCTAGTTACTTAACATACAGTGCAATACTGGTTTCAGGAGTAGAATTCAGTGACTCATCACTTATCTATAACATCCATTGCTCATCATAACATCACTTATCTAGTCTTTTTTTTATTACATAATGTGTTTTTCTACTCAGTTATATTGGATACTCTGAGGTACATACAATTACCTTGAACACAACTGGTCAGATTAGAAATTCAATAACAAATGTAGGTGGCATTTGTATAGCACTTCTTAAAGCCGTTGAGTAGTTGTAGGAGAAACACTACAGTCAACAAGGAGGTAAACGTTCTTTTTTTTAACATACACTCACATTAATCATGGGATTTTTAATATTTAAAGAGCATCTGTGTTTCTAAGACAGATTTTTCTCTGCTGAAAACACATACAGGGCCCTGTATATAAAATATTTTCAGAATCTCTTTAAAAAAATGACTCTTCCTTGGAACTTCACTCATGACTTTCACTGGAACTGATCTCTCATAGAACACTATCATTATTTGGATATGTCTTTTATCCTTCTTCATGTATAATGTATTCTGATGTAGTTAGCTTTGTGAATGCCTCAATTCTCTTATCTGATTGCAAGTTTCTTCAGCCCTGAAATTGTGTATTTTTTTCAGGCTAGTATCAATAATTCTGTGTCAAATATGTGTAATGTACGGCATCTAAAAATAATAAGGAACAAGCAGGGTTAATACAAAGTATTAATAGATACTCAATGGATACTTCTGAATTCTAAGAGCTAGTGTTACAGTATCCACGGTTAAACTTTGAGTAAATCAGCAGAAGCTACATTTGTAACCCCATCAAGAAGCTAAGATCAGGAGTCCTGTATGTAATCATACATGTGGGTGCGAAGGTGGAGTCGCTAAAAAAGTATTCCCTTGGACTCTGTCAGGGACAGCTGCTATTTGACCTCTCATCGTCCCCCCCCCCCCCACCTCATAGTGCATATATCAGTTGCTTGGGAAGCATTTCTGAATAAATTAGTGAAGAGAGAGCATTTTGTCAAACAGGATAATGTGTACAGTTTGAGGCATGTAACAACCTTGATGCAGAGGACTGATTTGTTCATTTAAAAATCAAGAATGTTCAAGACTAATTATCAGAGAACTCCTGTTGGACAAGAGACTGGTTTCCATGGCAGCACAGACAAGGAAGTGGGTCCTGGGAGAGTTAAAACAGTTATTTGCTCCTTTGAGGCTTCAGGGTATCGACACATATCATTCTTACAGACTTGCTTCTTGGAAACACTGGGGAGAACTCTCATTTTCTGTAGTAATTGGTGTATAGATTTTAAGGGAACAGCAATACAATAATGCTTCTATGCACACAGTAGGTGATGTACCTAATAAAGTATATGCTGTCTGGGTCTGTTATATTATTACAGAATCGGCATGTATTTTCAGCATTTATGTTCACCACATTAATTCCCAGGAATCAAAAGGAATGGTTTTGAGGTGACAGTGTTCACAAAGAGACTTCAAGCATCTAGGTCTCCTTTATTCTAAAGTCCATCCCCAGAATATTCCACGAATCAGTATCAGTTCTATTGCCTACTTTAATAATATCAAAGCGTTACTGCATGCAAAACTACCAATCCAGTGCCCTAAACTGGCAGAGATGTGCCAAAGGCATGTGTGGGTATTTTATAGTACAATACCAATAGTTTCATGCAAGAGCATATGTACAAGATCACGTGCTACTGAAACATCGTTGTTTGGAACAGAGCATTATTTATGATGCTCTGCATCAGTAGGATTCTAAATATATGGGTATATTTCACTGTTTGCATAGTAATATTTTAAAGCCTAGAGATAACAGAACATTTAACACAATCTATGAAAGCCTCATTCACAAGTCATAGGTAACAACAATATAATAGACCTAAAGGGGCCATAAAAACATTCCTCTCTATTGACTCACCCAACTTTCCTCATATATATATTGACCTCCTGTAGCAGGAAAAGTTTTGATCTCTGCCAAATAAAGGCTGTTCTAAGATTCAGATCACTGATTATTTTTCCTGTGAAGCCTTTTCTGGTCTACTCCCCCATCTAGTGGAGTCAATTCCACCTGGTAGAATCAATTCCAGTTCCCTCAAGAAACACTTCCAATAGACCTGTTTACACTTCCGCCTCCTCCTACTCTCCCCTCTAATCCCTGGTGAAAAGGGGTCACATTCTATTCTTATTAATTCTTGGGGTGGCCATGGAGCTGGATCCAGAGAATAAACTTGCTAAGGGTTTGCTGAACAAATGATTGAATGAACAAATAAGCAAATGAAGGAAAAGCTAGACATCAGGATACTCTGGAGTAAATTGATCAATAAATACTGCAGTACAACTTGTGCTTTCTGGTGATTCTGGTAGGAAGTCGATCCCTTCCAGCCATGAGACTACAGTGAGTGTGGTGCAGTCTGTGTGCGACCAGGAAACCCCCAACACTAACACCCAGCAAAGCCCCAGCAGGCTGCAAAAAAGCAAGGAGTAAACTATTAACAGCCAAGAATCAGGAGATGACAGACAGATCATCAGGAAAGATCAGTGGCAGTCCATGAATAATCATATCAGGATGGGACACTTAGTACTGAGTCAAAAGATGACAACTCTCTTACAAAACATAATTGAAAGGACAACTTAGTCTCTCTGCCTGACAAACTGGATCCAAATGCCCATATTAAGAGTAACTGAGAGTATAGACTACACATCACTATAAATTTAGATATAGGCACTAGGACTATTTTAATAACAGTAATTTTTTTGTAAATAGCTATGGAGGTCTTTTACACACCCATGTACAGTGCATCTCTCTAGAATATTTGGATCAAGTTTTTTTCCTATAATCTGTTTTGCCATCAATCCATCTTTAAAAAAATTCAAAAGCATTTAGACTTTCCCTAGGGTGAGTGTCTATGGCTGGACCTCCATAGGACTCAATGCAGCATTACTCTGCATCAGAGCTGCTTCAGCCATAGTCCAGAATTGTGCCGGCCTCAGCTGTAAAGGTGTGTGCACTTGGGCTTTTGGTCTTGTCAATGAATGCATCAGGCCTAATCAAATCCTGGAATATGGAATCCTGTGGGTAAAACAAAAACAAACAAAAGACAAGAGACTGATTATATGTAACCAACACTATATATTAGAATAAAAGGTGGCTTCCAAGGGGACCAAGTTCTAATTTGCTTCATCAGTTCATTTGATCTATGTCAACAACCTATGTGTTAGTTAGATTGTAAAAAGACAGTTACTTGGTGGAAGTAAGCTCAGAACAAGGCAATTCTGTCACTTGATTTGATTCTTTAACACCATTAGCTTTTATAAAGACAGCACCGTACAGTGTTGAGTGCTGGCTCATGTTTACAAAGGAAATATATTGGATGGTGAAGAGTATAGAATCTGGAGCCAATCTGCCTGGATACAAAACCCAAGTCCTCCACTTAATATGTGTGAAATCTTGCACAAGATACCTGATGTTTCAGTTGCCATGGTTGCATGATAGATACCCCCAAACTTTATGGTTCACAATTCAATGTGTCAGGAATTTGGACCGAACATAGCAGAGCCTGCTTGTCTCTGGATTCACTTTCTGAACTAGCAACTGGATGACTTGGAAACTAGGAATTGAAATCCTCTTCAAATGACTCATTTACTAATGGTTGATGCTGACTGTTTTCTGACACCTGAGCTAGGGTTGTTTACTGGAACACCTGCACATAATTTCTCCATGTAACCTGAATTCCTTACAATGTGGTATCTGGTTCCAGGGATAAATGTCCCCAAAAAGAGGTCCAGGCAGAAGTTGTGTGTGTGTGTGTGTGTGTGTGTGTGTGTGTGTGTGTTTGAAATGAACTGGCCTTTTTAAAACTAGCTTTTTAAATAAACTAGCCTGGAAAGTCACATTGTATCCTTTCCACCATATTTTATCAGGTAGTGAAAACACAACGCTACCCAGGTTCAAGGGAAAGATAAATAAACTATGCTTCTTGATAGGAAGTAACAGGCTTCTGTAACAACTTGTGAGAATGAAAATATTTCTGTGGGTTTTTTGTGGAAAATACAATTTGCTTTACTTTTCTTGTCTTTGTTTTCCTATCTGTAAAATGAGGATAATAATGCAACAACTGAGACAGTTGCTATTATCGCAATTCTTTCCACTGTGTGTGGAATTCATAAGTTAACATTCAAGTTAAGCCCTATTTCTAAGTTATTAGCTTTGTATTACAGGGTGAAACATAAATAGATGATCTATAGTTTTATGCAAAGAGAACCCAGTTCTCTAACTATAATTCCCTATTCCTTAGTTGTCTACTGTGAGAGGGAAAGAGAAGGGGAAAAGTGAGAAAAATAAACTGAAAATGGAGAAAATGGAGGAAATGTCAAATATCAAATCCATGGATTAATGAATAAGAAAGTTCAAGTGAAAGAGAAAATGGAGAATTACTATTTGTATACCTTGGGGTCTCAATCTTCTTCAATTTTCAGCATTTTTGGTTACAGAAGCTATAATTTTTCTTTGGGACTCATGGTCTAATTAGGTAATCTCAGAAAAATGCTGTTTACAGTTTGAAAGGGATTGCATACCTCTTACTAAGGCTGGACAATGTGGTGTATCCTTAGAATAATGTTCAGTGCAAAAAATATTATGTGACTACTCTTTATGTACTTTCTTCAAGTCTTCACCTCTCAAGTATTATACCAAGTAATGTAAGTTCTATGTTCTAATTATGTATTTGTGTGATTTTTAGTATAAATCCTTCTCACAAGACCACAAATTCTTAAGGTTCACCATTATATACCAGAGCTTAGTATATAGTAGTAATTAAATTCAAAGTTTTGAATAGGTAATTAATGAAAATTAATGAATGAACAAATGAATGAAATAACACTGTAAACTCAGAGCACAATTATTTTAACCTGAACCAGTTGTAATCACATTTGTCTTTAGTGGTTTTAGGAACATTTTTTTTTCAAGTTCACATTAGCCAAGACTTTAGTAGAAAGATTCTACGCGTAAGACTAAGCTGGAATTGAGGCGTCTGGGTGGCCCAGGTCATGATTGGGCATCTGGCTTCGGCTCAGGTCATGATCTCACAGTTTGTGGATTCGAGCCACCCGTCAGACTCTGTGCTGACAACTCAGAGCCTGGAGCCTGCTTCGGATTCTGGGTCTCCCTCTTCCTCTGCCCCTCCCCCACTTGCTCTCTGTCTCAGTCTCTCAAAATTAAAAATAAAAGACAAAAAAATTTTTAAAAAAGACTCAGCAGGAATTGAATTTAAAAGTGTGTAAGCCATCTTCTCTTAGTTTCTCTTTTCTTCTCTCCTTTTATATTGCTGACTCCCAATTTTTGTGCCCTTATTAAATATCTTCTACTGTTAATCTATTATAAGCTCTTCAGTGACAGTAGTGGTAGCACTGATTCCCTTGGAGATATTTCCACCAGTATCATTTCCTCTTTGTTCCATTCACATGTTATAACAATATTGGTTAAAATTAAACAAGTCAAAGTTGTAAGGTGGTACCACAGTTGTAAGGTGGAACATAAAAAACATTTTCAAAAAGTGTCAGTAGAATATTATTTAAAGTTTTTAAAAACCTGAGACTTCATCGCACATGTGAAGGTCACTGACTTTCAAGGAATAGGTAGTGCTTTGGCACATCCTTCTATAAATTCATTACTGAGAAATGATAATGTAAAAGATCATGACTGATGTGACAATTTTTTTGAAGATTCATTGACATAACTGTACAATTTGATTTCTTGATATCTACTCTAATTATGGCATATGAAGCAGTAAGAACTGATGCCATACAGAAATTGGAAGTAAACTGCATATTACACAGTGAGCAAAGCATAAAGTGCCAAATATATCCTTAGTAAAGTGCCATTTAGTAGGTTTAGTGCAAATCCCACAACTTTTGTAACACCCCTCTCTAATGCAAGATTTATTTATAGGAGCCATCTAGGGCTTGAAAGAAATTTAATTAAGAAGTAGAATACCTCAGGTATCAGGGTTGTGCTTATGTTAAATCAAATAAACAAGGACACTCAAAATTATTCCTTGTCCTACTTTCAGTAGAACATTGATCAAAGATCCAACATCATCACTAGAGGCTTAGATTTTAGTAAGTTGTTAAGATATCAACTGTAATCATTTTTTCCAAAAATATCCCCACCAAAGTAAAATATTCATGAATACTAGGTCCTCCTACCAAAAGATTATACTATGTGATTTCAAGTGAATTTATTAGATAAAAGTTTCTAAAGTTTGAAATTACTGTGCCAGAATTAGGACAAGGACGTTTAAAATGGCTCTCAGTTCATCATTTTGGCTTTTTGAAGAACAGCTATGACATAGTATTCATCATTAGGGATCAATATGGATACCAGGCTTTCATGAGAAATATGTTTGTTGACCTTAATAAATCCTCAACTGTGTAAATACAGAAATATTTGTACAGGCAATTTTCTGCTGAATTACATTTCATCTATGCACATTCTCACATTGCAATATATTTTTTAACAACTTATACTAAAGGTTTGATGTGATGGCAGTTTTCCTAAAGAAACATTTCTAATTGCTTCACAATGGTTATTTTTATATCTAGTTATTTAATCATCATTATCATCATCATGATTAATCCACATTTATGTGCTTTGAAAACTTTTTGCTACTGTACAAATTGTTGTAATGAATAAGACTTTTTGCTTAGATAAATTTACATAAAATGAATTACTAGATTAACAGATTTGAAAATATTTAAGGCTGTTGATAATTTCTGTATCTTTTGAAGCACCAGAGAAAATTGTATGTGGTAGAAATGTAAATAAACTGAATTCATAAACTAAACTGAATTCATACATCTCATTTAAAATGATAGGTAGCCCCTAATTTTCCAATTGGTAATATTACAAAAATTATATTCTAAGGGGTTTGTATTAGGTTTAATATATATTTCTTTAGTTGTGAGATGTTATAAAGCTCTCAACTGCTCACAGATTTAACCTTTAACATAGCTACAATATACTAAGAGCAAATAATGGCTCTCTGGTGGTGCTTCTAAATGTTGAGTTCTTTGTCTCTGTCTTTCACTCTTTAATTCTGTTTTCAGTGAGTGCCACCGCATTGAACCTCTTGAAAATGAGATTCTAGGAGCACCTGGGAGGCTCAGTTGGTTAAGCCTCTAACTTTGGCTCAGGTCATCCTCTCACAGTTCAACAGTTCAAGCCCCACATGGACTCTGTGCTGACATCTTGGAGCTTGCTTCCAATTCTGTGTCTCCCTCTCTCTCTGCCCCTCCCCTACTTGTTCTCTGTCTCTCTCTCTCTCTCTGTCAGTCTGTCTCTCTCTCTCAAAAATAAATAAACATTCTTTCCTTTAAAAAAAGAAAGAAAATGGGATTCTAAGCTTTTAAGGGTCTTCTCCCTGTTTGAGCACTGAGGAAAAGCAAAGGGGGTAGGAAACTGGAAGAAGGCTCCTGTGACACTGAGTGGAGATCTCAGGACTGAATCCTTCCCAAGGCATTATGGACAGAAGTGAGGGAAAGAGGGAGAACAAAAATCAGACAGACTCTGGTAAATCAGTGTTCAAAAGAAAAGGAAAGAAAAAACACCAAGTGCATCAAGAAAGAAAATTATTAAGTTCAAGAAGGATGTTGGTGTCAGAGGAAGCATCATTTTGACTTTAATATTTTTCTATTATATATAATATAATATTTATAGATGATTCAAATGAGGTTGAAAAAACTCAAGGAAATTAAAATGACTTTAATTAAGTATATATATTAATTTATCTTCTAGAAAATACAAGATGATGCACTGAAAGAAAATCTACGTTTAGCTCAAGAATATCAGGAATTACAGACTACTTTCTTAACTGAAAAAGACAATTATTTCAATCTATATGATAGAGAGTTATCACTTGCTGGTTCAATTCGAGATAAGAAACAGGTAGGTTTTCTTATTCCTTTTCTAATAATGATTTACTTGACATACGTGCTGCAGAAAGTAACAAGCAGTCATGGGCTTTTATATGACTGATGGTGGTCCTTTATATGCCACCAAATGGCATATTTTCTTCTTGTAAATTTTTGGTGAATATTACCTTTGAAGTGAAATTTTGAATGGATATTTGAGAAATGAAAAAACTTATTTTCTAATCCACTGTTTTATACTAATTTGCTTTATTGTGACCTGGAATAGCAAGTTTTTCATAGTTATAGATTTAAATATATTATCATAGATTTCATATTTCAATTCTATCTATAGGTAAGTTTTCACCATATGCCTCAAAATCCTCCATATGGTATATGGGCTTCAAATGTTGGTTTCTATTTTCTTAATTAATAGGGTCTTAATTATAAACTTGGAGGATATATGACCCTCTGTGTGTAATGGAAATCACTAGAAATTCTCATATATTTTGTAAAAGATTCTGTAATAATAAAAATATGAAAGTAAAATACACAATACACCACAAATGGAAAAGGAAAGAGAAAGCTCCATTACTAGTGTTAAGATACGGCCACTTCCTCTGTTTTCTTCTCCAGATACTCATTGACAAGAATGATCATTTCTTTTTGAATTTCTGTATTTTCCCAGAATTTAAATTTCAAAATATAGGGGCGCCTGGGTGGCTTAGTTGGTTAAACGTCCGACTTTTGCTTAGGTCATGATCTCGCGGTTCGTGGGTTCGAGCCCCGCATCGGGCTCTGTGCTGACTGCCAGCTCAGAGCCTGGAGCCTGTTTCAGAGTCTGTAACTCCCTCTCTCTCTGACCCTCCCGTGCTCACGCTCTCTCTCTCTCTCTCTCTCTCTCCCCTAGAAATAAATAAAACATTAAAAAAATTTAAAAAAATAAATAAAATAAATTTCAAAATATAGAGACATGCTTATTTTTTTAACAATTCACCTAGTCATAAGAACCGGCAAACTGCTAATGAATCCTTTCTCTTATAGTTGTCACCCATATTACTCTACCATAAATTATTAGTTTGAAATTCCAGTATTTTATTTATCCCTCCTTATGGTGGAATATTGGGAAGACAGAAGGCCAGGATTTGAGTGCATCCCTACCAGTTACTAGCTCAGTGATCTTGGCAAGTTATTTGTCCTTTCTGGCCTCAGTTTTCTCATCTGTGAAATAAGATTTACCTCAGAGGAAAACTGATAAGTAATAAGAAGGAAATATCCATAGTTGCTTTTGAAAATAAAGGGATACTGTGCAATTATACATAACTATTACATTCATCTGGTATGCTGCTTATGTTTCCTATCTATCTGCTCTCCTGTGAGTTAAAGCTTCTGAATATGTTAAAAGAGAGAGTATGTATTTTTCTCTTAAAAATTAGTAGCACAACCAAGGTAGATTAAGAAATAAATGTGGTTGTGAAAAAAATGATAATACAATGATATGTCAAAATCTTAGTGTCTTCAAACCATGTGCAGGATTCAAAGGAAGGCCATCAATGGAACATTTGTCCAATCACTTCATGCATTTGACATTGTTATTGAGGCTAAACATGTTCTATTTGTTCCTGATAATTGAGGAGGAGAAAATAATCAATGGGTATACTGTATTTCCTTTTCTAACCAGGAGGGAAACAAAAATAAATATTATGTATACTTGTTATCAGTTTATTTAGAATCCTTTGGTGGCAAGTGACAAATAGATACCTGCATAAATAGTGAGGAAATCAGGCCTTTAAGAGAGTTGCTAACACAGTATTTCCATAGTAGGAATAAAATTGTCTTGATGTTGGAATTAGAGCAAATTGTGATTCAAGATCCAAGGCGTGAGACCCTGGTATGAACAGACAGTGAGGTATGCTAGGAGACTGAGTTTATATTTGCGATGATCCCTCAGACGAATCACTTTTAGCACACCTGTTTCAGGGAAACTTTCAAAGATTTATTTGTACTTCCAATCATTTTTCATTTCCATCCTTCAGCGATGGAGGTCATTAAGTGCAGGCTGCCCTTGTCAGTGTCATGTAGGATCAATTTGCTGCAATGGACAGAGAGGCCTTATTGATGCTGTTAAATCTGTCAGTGAGAAATCGTATGTCATTAGCGTCTAATGCACTGCTTACAGGATGGAATTTGGCCATCAAAACTGAAAAAAAAAACCTTTAATATTTTAGTGCACTTCTTTGATATTGCAGCATTTCCCGCATATATATCTTACAGGTTTTAGTCCTTTGACCACTTTAGTTTGGATACACAAAAGCACCGTTCAATCTTTATTCCCTTGTTTAATTTTGTTGTCATATAAAATGGATCTCACTTGAAGGAATTTTGTGTATTATTTTCCTGTTTTTATAGTAACTTTATTGCTTCTGGACATACATTCCATTTGGCATGGCAAATAATTATATTTTGATGCTTGTGCTTCTTAAGGAGTATTATTCTCTCTACACAAATTATACACTTTCATATTTCTTTGTATTTTTAGGCCAACAGTAGCAAAGAAAGCTTGTAAAACAAATTCAATATAAAAAATAATGTCCCCTTCCTTAACACAATTTTATTTACAACCCTCAGTTGTTAGAATGTTATAGTATGACTCTTGGGGATAAGATCATGTCTGTTTCCTTTGCACATGTTTCTTGATATTTTCCTATACTTTAAAATTTTGCAGTGATGAATATTTCCCCCTTTAAAAATCAGAAACAAACAAAAATGACTGTGAAAAATTCTTATCTTCCCTGTTCATGGCTAGTGATAGAATAGAATCCAATCTAAAAATCAAAATTGAAAATAACACTCTAGGGGAATAAAAGAAAAATATCTGAAAAACAGATTGTACTTCTGTGTAAAAATAGACATGTTCATCATTTTCATTAAAAGATTTCAAAAATATTTCAAAATATTTAGATCCATGAATAGATTGATAAAATCCTGTTTGTTTTCATTGCCATCTCCAATTCTTTAAGTCTGCCAAGAAAGGTAAGCTCAAAGCAAACAAGCCAATGTTGATGTGTTCTGTTGGCTGAGAACACGATCCCTATCAAAACTGGTTAAAATATATTTTTAATTCTGCTGTGAATCATTTGTGGTTCTTAACCTTTGCCTACTCCAGTTCTCAGTACTTTCATTCTAAGGGAATACAAATCATTAGATGACTCTGACTCGTCAGCACTTAACCTGCACTTAAGGGACCCTGTATGTGTGCCATGCAGTTTGCACACATTATCTCTGTAATGCCCATCAGTAATCCTCTAAAATTTGTGTTATTATTATTAATATAGTCATCTCCAGTTTAAGATATGGAGCTGAGACTGAGTGTGCACAAGGTCACCTGAGTAGGAGGAACTGACTAAGAAGGGAATCAAACAGGATTTTCAGAAATCTAACCCATCTCATAACTATGACATACCCCTGTACTATGTAACATTATTAAGTAATCCTATATGTCTCATCAGGCTCTAGAAAACATGTAAAAGCCACATCGGTCATGCATTTTGTCACTAGTGTCCATCTGAAACAGATTATTTGATTCACTAATTGTTTTTATAATTTTATTTCATTGAAGCTATGTTTTCAGTGATGATTTTCTTGTGGGGAAAGAACTACCCATTTATTATAAATTACTTAATTTTTACAGGGATTATAGATAATGTTTGCAATTCTAAAATTGTAAAAATTTTGAACTGGATATGTCCTTAGAAATATTACCCATTTCTTTAAAAGATTATTTCACATACACACACACACACACACACACACACACACACACAAATAAAAAAAATAGGGGTGCCTGAGTGGCTCAGTGGGTTAAGCGTCTGACTTTGGCTCAAGTCATGATCTCATGGTTCATGAGTTCAAACAGTACATGGGGCTCTGTGCTGACAGTGCCTGTAGCCTGCTTGGGATTCTCTTTCTCCTTTTCTCTCTGCCCCTCCCCCACTCACATGTCTCTCCCCCTCTCTATCTTTGTCTTTCAAAACCAAATAAACATTAAAAAAAAAAGTAAAATAAAAGATTACTTCACAAGTGAGGAACCTTAGGGCCACAGTGGCTCAGTGATTTACCATATATACAGTTAGTTAGGAAAAAGCTGGCCTAGGACACAGCTGCCTTAACTTACCTTCAAATATTCTCTCCAACCAACTGTAAAATGAGCATGTGATATTTTTTGAAGGTTTGAGTGGACCAGTAGTTGACAGTAGTAAGAGTAACTACAGTGGGTACACTCAGATTGGAATCACCTTCAAGTAACCTGGGCTTATTAAGGAGTCACATAGGGACATAAATCAGAGAACTACTTTGGAGCTCTAAGGGATACTTCTGGGACTTGCAGAGTTCAAACACTATTCATTCATTCATCATTCATTCAATTATTCAAAATAAATTATCAATCATCCATTGTACTTCTATCCATTGTTTCGATCCAATAAAAGGCTTAGGAAAATGCCACTCAGCTTCCATGCTGATCCCCAGAGACCAAGGGGTCTTTTTTTCTAGTATAGAGCATAGAATCCGACCCCAACAACATCCTCTCTTCACTCCACCAATGGAAAAATCATGAATTTTTGCTATCTAATCTCTTTCACCTAAGTCTCAATGGACAAAGTTTCCATTTTAAATTCTCAAACATAATATATCATCCATAAATTTTGTTAGCACATTTTCTCTTGCCTCTTTCAGTTTTAAAACATGGGTTTCCTCTAATACTCACTTTACATCAATTTTATGTGGAGTCAGTCAATTCCAGTAATAAAGTTATTTTCTTAAGGAAATGTGAAAGCTATTTTAGTTCTCTTTTTCATAAGTAGTTTGTATTGCTTATTACTTTGCAAATATTAAAATATATAAAATCGGGTTTTGAGTAGTAATTTTTGAGTGCTTGTTTCAATGTAGATAGAAATGTATTCCTTTGCTAAGAAATTCATAATTTCTTAATTAGTTTCATCGCACACACACACATACACACACACACACGTGTACACACACTTGTTCAGGAGGAGTTGCCATACCTTATACACTAATAAGCTTGCATTAAATTTCTACTGGCCCTTTTCTCTGAAGAGCTCTCAAGAAATCTCTAAATAGCTTTTGTGATCCTAAGACAGGAGTAGATAGTTGGTCTTCTATTGTTTTACCCCAGTGAGTCTCCCTTCTGTTTTCCAAACTCTGTAAGAAAAACAACAAAAATTAAATGTTTATTTCTGGCCAATACTTTAGAAAAGTCAGCTTAGCTTAAATCAGACCAGCTCTTCAGTCTAGTACCAGTTTTGAGTGAATTGTAGGCTTATGTATCCTTCAAGCAATTTTGAGAAGGTGATCTAGTAGAGTTGTACAGCAACAAGCAGTTTTAAATGTCCACAAGAGCTTAAAAGTGATTTCTAGAATGTGATGGCATCCCTGATATATAAAAGACACTCAAGGTATAATGTTCATACATAGAGATGATCATTGAACAACACTGGTTTGAACTGCACAGGACTAATTATCCGTAGACCTTTCTCACTATATATATTGGGAAACACTTTTTGAGATTGTGACAACTTGAAAACACGCACAGATGAACCATGTAGCCCAAAAAATATCAAAAAATTAAGGAAAAGCTAGATATGTCATGAACACATAAACTATATGTAGATACTAGTGTATTTTATCATTTACTACCACAAAATATACACTAACCTGTTTTAAAATGTTACAGCATATCAAAACTTACACAACATACTTACAAACCATACATGGCACCATCTGCAGCCAAGAGAAATGTAAACAATAAACAAGATACATTATTAGGTCACAACTTTATGAAATTAACTGCAGTATATACTGTACTACAGTAATCATTTCATAGCCCCCTCCTATTGCTATTGTGGTGTGCTCTAATGTTGTGTCTACTCAAAAGGCCCTGGACATGCTCATCATCTCCATGTGAGCACTTCCTCTCTGCAGCAAATTGCTATTGTAGTAAAAGTTATTTCAGGGTGCCTGAGTGGCTCAGTTGGTTAAGTGTCTGACTCTTGATTTCAGCTCAGGTCATGATCTCCTGGTTCATGAGTTCAAGCCCAGTGTCAGGCTCTGCACTGACAGTGTGGAGCCTGCATGGGATTCTCTCTCTCTCTCTCTCTCTCTCTCTCTCTCTCTCTTTCTCTTTCTCTCTGTCTCCCTCTGTCACTCCCCTGCTCTCACAATCTCTCTCTCTTTCCCTCAAAATAAATACATAAACTTAAAAAAAGTGATCTCAGGATATATGGATATCTGGAAATGCCTGGAGACATTTTTGGTTATCACAGCAGGGGATTTGTGGAGGGGTATTTCTGGTATCTAAGGAGTAGAGGCCAGGGATACTGCTAAATATCTTTCACACACACACGCGTGCACACACACACACACACACACACACACACACACACCAAAAACTTTTTCAGCTTAAAATATCAATACAGCTAAGGTTAAGAAACCCTAATACATACATAAAGAACCTCAGATACAGAGATGATGGTAGATATATTATATGCTTATCATATACATATTTTACATATATATGTATATGACACACTGCATACTATAACTACTTTTAAATACTTAAACCACATTTGCATATTAAAGATTCTGAACAATCCCATTTTAAGAAACCTGTTGATTCTGATAACCCTGACTTTCCTGTGGTGCCTGGAACCCTTTCTTAAGAAACCTATTTACAACTGACAATATTTAATAGATTAAACCTTGCAAAATATTATTCTATAGAGAATCAGAGAAGATTTCATGTCATAAAATCACACATTCAGGAAATTTTGCTTACCTATAACTATTAAATGGGAGTAAATAAAGTATTCTTCATGTTATTTACAAAGCCCTAGAAAAACTTGAAATATTTTCAAATAAATAGGTTATATTCTTTGGAATCCATACAGACCGAGAACTCTGACTTTTTAAAATGTCATAGTGCAGCTATAAAATGACATAGTAGTTTTTAATCATTAAAAGACCATTTAAAAATTACAGTAAGTAAAATGTTTATTATATGTACCTCCTATAAATAGGTATATTTTCTACTTACACTTGCCTAATGCAGGACTTAGAACTGCAATTGATTTGCAATTCTGTGGGAGTATCAGTATAATGATTTTTTTTTTTTACTTTTGAACGACACATATGCATCACAATGACATAAACATTTGAAAAAACTGCTCTTGTAATCATCTTTCCTAAAGTCATCTTTCCTCAAGTCTACAGAACTGTATCTTATAATCACTTATTAACATGAATATTAATATAGAAAATGCATATTCATATACTAAATGTCTTCTGTAGGTCATTTGTTCTTTTCTCAGAGTTTTACTCTTATTAAAGGTAGAAAGGAATATCTATGGACAACTTCTTAAATCCCTCTGACTCTCTGAAAAAAATGGAAATACTACTGTCTCCCTAGCAGGATTATTGTAAAAAGCATTTCAGAATAGTTAACATTTGTGAAGTACTTACTATGCACAAGGCTTTGCCAGCTTTTATATGTATTTTTTTAAATTTCTTCAATAACTGCATGGAACATAACATATATATTTTAAGTGGAAAGCACCTACAATAGTTTTTCACAAACTGTATGTATGTTTGTGAAAGATATGGCTTTCTATAGAAGATATGACTTCTGATATTGTGATTATTCTTTAGGTAAGCATATATCCATTACTTCTTATAGAAACTCTTGGTCTAGCTATACTATTATAGAAAAGCTTCTAGCCTATAATAGATATAAAATAATTTATGCAACCTGAGATTATAGTGTGAATTAAAAAGAGAGAGGTCAGAAAGGTAGGGTAATAGTGACATTATGATAATCAGTTAGAAATGCACACAGGTGCTAGAAGGAATAGAGCAATGGAACCCACCTTGGTTAGGTAAAACTGTGACAGAGGATTGCAGAATAGGAAATCATATTTGAGGTGTGAGGGATAGACTTAGCAATAACTTAGGTTAGTCAGAGTTACATCAAAACCTTGTACTAAAAAACATCATAAGACCATATACATTTATTAAAAGAGCCCAATCGCAATAGCTGTAACAACCAGAAATTTCCTAGAAAGAACCAAAGAAGAAATATGTCATCAGAACCACCTTGAAGAAGTCTGTGAAAGTTCACAGATGGAGAAGACAACAATAAAAACAACACACACCATGACAGTCCTCAATATTTTAATTTGAAGGGATCTGGCCTCCTCACATTGCAATTGTAAAACAATTCCACGCAATCTACAATCATTTCAAATGTGACACAACTAAACAGGATTTTATTAATAGCCACACTTCCAGAGGACATATTTTGTATCTAGTGAAATGTGTTCCTACTTATCCATATTCGACATATACCTATATAAATCTGATTTTCCAACTAAGAAGGAATTTATTCAGCTTTCTTAGGTTCCTTAATCAATTCACTAGGCACTAGTTGACATATAGGCAACTAAGCACTAGTTATATATTTTGTTGTTGTTGTTTTCTTGAAATGGACCTGTGAAGGGGCACCTGGGTAGCTCAGTCAGTTAAGGCTTCTGACTTCAGCTCAGGTCATGATCTCAGGGCCGGTGAGTTCGAGCCTGCCTAGAGTTCTGTGCGGACAGCTCAGAGCCTGGAGCCTGCTTCAGATTCTGTGTCTCCCTCTCTCTCTGCCCCTCACTCATTCTCTCTCTGTCTCTCTCTCTCTCAAAAATAAATAAATGTTAAAAAAAGAAAGAAATGGACCCGAGGAAATTAAAATTACCAAAATTATATAATTATTTTACTTGTACAATCTGACCTTTTAGGTGTTTGTTAATAAAGGAATATGGAAAAATATTGTGAACATATAGGCATTAAAAACACTTTACCTTTGTCAGATGAAGGGTAACTCCAATAGCTTTCCTATCAAAGTAATCCTAAATATGACAGATTCCTTTTTTAAATCTTGTTCCATCATAGTAAATCACCAATTAAAAAAAAAATGTACACGCAGCCAACACGTTATCTAAAAAGAGGAAAGATAATAGTGCAGTGAATAATATAGTTTTAGAATTATGTAGGGGCGCCTGGGTGGCTTAGTTGGTTAAGCGTCCGACTTTCGCTTGGGTCATGATCTCGCGGTTCGTGGGTTCAAGCCCCACGTCGGGCTCTGTGCTGACTGCCAGCTCAGAGCCTGGAGCCTGTTTCAGAGTCTGTCACTCCCTCTCTCTCTCTCTGACCCTCCCCTGNTCGCTTAGGTCATGATCTCGTGGTTTGTGGGGCTCTGTGCTGACTGCCAGCTCAGAGCCTGGAGCCTGTTTCAGAGTCTGTCACTCCCTCTCTCTCTCTCTGACCCTCCCCTGCTCACGCTGTCTCTCTCTCTCTCTCTCCTATAAATAAATAAGAATTTAAAAAAAAAAGGAATTATGTAAAGTTGTGTCAGATGTAAAATCATTTTCAAATTATTTCCTTTGGTGCTGGTAATCAGAATTGTGTGGTCTTTCAAGGAAATAAACCCTCATTTTAAAGAAGATATGCAATGTACTCATAGGTTATTGGAAAAAAAGTGTATAAAACAAAGCTACTATCTGCATTGATGTACATAGAAAAAGAACAAAAATGTTATCTGTAAAAGCAGAAAAGAATTTGGCCTGCTTGACTTTTTGTATCAAGCATGCTACAGCAATCTTTTGATTCTAATATGAAACTATAGTAAGGATCATTGCACTAATGCATGAGGATTTGTGATAATGTTGCAGAAATTTTACTGTCAAAACTGAACTGCAGTGTAATGACTTTTGTTATCATGGTTTCTAATAACTATTCAGCATGAATTGACCCTACATATGTTTTGCTGCAATAATGTGTCAGTAACTCAAAAGGATAAAAAGGAAATAAAAACAGTCAATACAGTACTATGTATGACTTCATGATAACCTTTCTCCATTCTTACTATTAATATTGTTAGAACAGTTGTACATAGACACTGTGCAAACTACAGCATCATCTGGAAATGAAAGCTTAGATGTGTTGTGACAGTTTTGGCCAAATATACCTAAAAACCACTTTATAAGAAAACTGTGTTCCCCTCTGTTCACACTGAGAACTAGGTACTGATTGGTCCCTTACTACTTCAGAGTTTGTTACCCTCAGCTGTAGGGAGCCTTTGAAAGGTTTTTTCTTCTTTTCCTGACAATGTGTTAATTTCTTCCACCTTTTATGAGATATCCCACCCTTCCTGTCTGTCTCTCTTTGACTCCCCTTCCTTCCTTCCTTCCTTCCTTCCTTCCTTTCTTCCTCCCTTCTCTTTCTTTCTTTCTTTCTCTTTCTTTCTTTCTTTCTTTCTTTCTTTCTTTCTTTCTTTCTTTCTTTCTTTCTTTCTCTCTCTCTCTCTCTCTCTCTCTCTCTCTCTTTCTCTCTCTCTGTCTTTCTTTCTTTTATCTTTGCATCTCTCCTTCTCCATTGGAGGATACTTTCACTTAAGCATCTCTCCATTGCAGTAAATAAGAGAAAATAAAAATAGTCCATTACATACCTCATATGTGACTGCCACCAATGGTATGATTTTATAAGTATAAAACATTGAACCCTGCACCTGCTATAACGTAGTCAGTTACAGATACTGTTCTCATTGTTATCCTATTGTTCTTATTTAATTTATAAAAACTCTGTAAGACAACTGAAAATATTCCCATTGTTTCTTAGGAAATGAATGGCTACTATAACAAAGTACCACAGACTGGGTGACTCAAGCCGGTCACCTCATTTTAAGTTCATTATCTCTGTGAAAAGCTTGTCTCTAATTGCAGTCACATTCTGAGATCCTGGGGGTAGGACTTCAATATAAGAATTTGAGGGGAGAGGAAAAGTAAAACCCATAACAGGTGCTTTATAAGTTAATGCCACACTACTTGTCAGTGGAAACAGTGCTGGAATTGAAACCCAAGTCCACTAGGCTCAGCCTCATGGACTTTCTACTATTCCATAGTTTCTCTTATACTCTTTTTCTCTACCCTGCTCAACCTATTATTCATCCTGTGCACCATTATATCTCTTTAAATGCAAAGGCCTTTCAGTTGTAAGGATTTTGTAACATCTGTGACCCTGGGCGTATGATGAAGCAGTGGCTAGTAATGAAATACTTTTTGATGGAGAGATATTATGATGTTATACAGGAAATAGCAGATCATTTATGTTTTTAGTCAGTGGTCAGAGATCTAAGCAGAGAAGTTCTTTTTCTATCTAAACAGACTTTAAAATTCCTCTGCCATTGCCTCAAACTGCAGAACATGTATTTGCCAGTGCAGATGTACCTGATCATATATAGAGAATGCAATCAAAATGAGGATGAAGACACAGGCCATTCATGTTAAAAAACAGAAAGAGAGCAGCAGTTGCAAGCAGCAGGCAGCATGTAGCAAAGAATAAAGAAGGAAGCAAAGCTTTCTATGGAAAGTTGATGATAGAGCACCAAGCTTTAGATTCTGGAGGACGTGGCAGCACGAGTAGAGTTACACACACACACACACACACATTCACTATGGTGCTAGGAAATGATACTATATAATCAATGCTGAAAGAGACAGGCAGCTGACAAACACACTTCACAAAGAGAATTTCCCCCAAACACAACAGAGTTTTAGAACAGAATTAAGAAGGATACTGAGTGCTGATACATGGAAACTCACATTCTGAAGAGGGTACTGGAATGTGACGGTAAGCATAAGAAGGAATTATGGCAATACCACCTCCCCAGATATCTTCCTGTGTTGGAAGTGTGTGGACCAAGGTAAGGACTACCAGTCATTCCCTTTCAGTCTGAAGACTGAACTTCTTAAAAGCAATATCCCCTAACTTGGATGGGATCTTTCTTACCTGCAGATGCAGGGACTAGAGGTCTTTCTCTCGATTATCTGTGGATGGTCTACCTGAAGTTGCCACTGTGCACCGACAGCAGTGTAGCATGCATGTGTGGGAGCCAGCTGGTTGTGGGACTTAGCTTTAGTGATGCCTCACCAAGTTTTAAATATCAAGGATAAAGAAATAATTCCAAGAAGGATCCATTTAGAAGAAGCATAGTGCCTACAGAGGGAAATTATCACACTAACTCTAGCCTTAATATTCTCAATGTTTTATGACAGAAGACAGAAGAATATCTACATAAATTACAGAAGAGATTAAGACACCCAAGAATGCTGAATCCAGGCAAATTATTGTTTATGTGCTAGAAACAGAAAGGTATTTTCAAATGAGCAAACAAACAACAAATACAGCAAGTTTTAAAAAACCAGATGGCCAATAAACATAGGAAATAAATGTTTCTATCTCTCTAAAAATTGTATACATACAAATTAAAATGAGATACAAGTTTGCAGCTCTGTTTTTAGAAAATCAATAAGATGGATTATACAGTGATGGTAGGGAATGTGGGAAAAAGTGAGAATGCTCATTTGTCCATAACCAAATTCACCAACCTACCTGTATTTACTCTATGGTTGGTGTCTTTCTTATTAAAAGCAATTAAATATACATTTATTTATTCAACTCCTAAAATAAATAAGGCCCTTTACTTGTGCCCTGAATCCATCCCCTTTTACCTTCTCATAGCCATCATCCATACAATTTTCCCATCCTTCTATATCCTCTCCAGTGGACTATTCCCATCATTATACAAACATGCTGTAGTACTTACCACCTCAGAAACCCTCATTTAATTCCACATGCCCTAGAGTGCTTCATTTTTGTTAAAGATTTTGGAATGAGTTTTGCTCATAATACCGTGGTCCCCTAATTTTCTCCCACCTCGCTGGACACTCTGTATCTCCTATATTAGCAACTCCTTCTGTACATCTTCCAAATGTTAGGGCAGTCCGGAGCTCAGTAGTAGGGTTCATTTACTTTTTTTATCTGCATTCCCTCATTGCATGGATGCATAAATATGGATGAATTGCACAAGCACAATTTTGAGGAAAAGAAGGCAAAGAGTACATATTGTACATTTTTTGTTGTTTATATAAACAGGCTGAATTAATCTATGCTGATAGAGATCAGAAGAGTCTTTATCCTTAGTGGAAATTACTGACTGGAAGAGAACACAAAGGAGGGTTAGGGAACCATAGTAATGTTTTCTTTCCTGATCTGGGGATGTGTTCTGTTTGTAAGTAGTTTATTGAGCTACTTACTTATGTGTATACTTTAATATATGTATACCATAATTAAAACTTGGAATCATCCTTAGGGCACCTGAGTGGCTCAGTTGGTTGAGTGGCCAACTCTTGATTTTGGTTCAGGTCATGATCTCACAATCGTTAAGATTGAGACTACACCCCCCCCCTCCGGACACACACACACACACACACACACACACACACACACAAACACACCCTGGTTGGGCACTGAGCTGAACATGGAGCCTGCCTAAGATTCTCTTTTTCCCTCTCCCTCAGCCCTTCCCCCTCTCAAGCATGCACATGCATCCACATGCTCTCTCTCTCTCAAAAAACAAAGACTTGAAATCATCTAGTGACCACATTCAGAATAGAATATATATTTCTTGTCCTGGACTTCCAGACTGCATAATCCATTCTCTTCCTTGTCATGTTACTCACAAATTAACCCCACTTTGCACTAGCCTCACTCTATTTTTTGATCCTTGACTGTTCATTCCGAGTACACCATCCTTGAAATTTCCAATCCTTCCAGATGTAAATTTTCCCAAATTTCTTATACCTGGCTCTTTCTTCCTATTTAATATCATATTGAAAGTTCCATCCTAAAAGAGCCTTTACAGTGCCCCTAATCTGAAGGTGTCCCCTGGCTACTCACACTCTATCACCGTATTTGCTTATTTTCATAGCACTTAATGCTCTGATACTTTATTCTATGTCCATTTACTCATAGCCTATTTCTGCCAACTGAATTTAAGCTTAATAAGGGCAAGGAACTTATTATCTTATTCACAACCACAACTCTAGCACCTAGAGGAGTGCTTGGCAAATATTTTTTTCAATTACTAGATGATCCTGATTGGGTATCTAACAAAATGTTTATGTATACTCACTGAGACAACATTTCTACTTCTAGGAATTTGTAAGAAAATAATCTGAAAGAGTCTGAAAAAAATACACATAATTATGTTGGCTATAGTTCTTTATAAAGAGGGAAAATGTCAGCATATTCAACATTCAGAGATATTGTTTAAGTATATAGTAGAATTGGTATACAGTGGAGTATTAACCAGTCTTTAAAAGGAATGACATAAATAACAGGGAACATATTTAATTAAAAATCATGTTATAACTCAACATGTACTGTATGATTCCTATTTTGTATTCTCATATGTATTAGATTTTATTATATTTTTATTGATCTGTATGGAAAGATGCAATCCAAAAGTTGACTATATTAAGACTGTGGATGATTTTCAGTCTTCCTCATTCCTTTATTTTATTTTTTATTTTTATGGTGAGCATTTATTATTTTATAACATAGGTATATAAACCTTTGTATGTTACAAAAACAAAATAAAAGTTAATAAGACCCTTGAAACAAGAAGCAGGCATCCCAAAGTATCTATCATGTGATTCTGAAAAATGAAAGTCACCCACCCAGGAAAAAAAATCTAGAAAAGTCCAGTTCAGAAAAAATTCCAAATATTCTCAACTCTTACTGTAAATTCTTTTTAATATAGTTCATTTGCTTTGCTTACTTAAAATAGATATAATTCTCATTACAAAATGTGGGTTCAGTTACTGTCATAGGGGTTTATAATCTTCACATTCTGAAGTAATTACACCCTTAATAGGAATTATTCTCTCTTTATACGAGGATAAGGTGGATCCTACATGACAATTTGGATCAGTGCTGAAAAAAAAAGAGTAGGAAAAACCCAACGGCATCCCTTAATAAATTTTAAGTTTTAAACTATTTTATTTTTCTATGGTGATGCCACATATGCACTTAAAAAATGAGGAAACATTGTAAACTTCATGTAGATAAAGACACCTGAAATAAATACCAAATCAAGTATGACTTCTGTCTCTGACAAGACCTTAGGAAAGTCACCTAGCCAATCTGTTTCCTCCAATTCTCTTTCTTCTTTCTCTGTATAGAAGGCCTAGGGAGATTATGTGGGAAGATGTACAGGACAGTCTTGTATAAGGACTATCACATAATATATCTTCCTAAGTATTTGTTGGCCTCTTAAGTATTTGTAACCCATATATATATGGGCTGAATAATTCTCCTCATTTTGTCATTTCCTTGCAGACACCATCTTCACTTTTTTTTATTGCCTGAAACACTTTTGAGGGGGGTATCCTCATACTTTTTTCCAAGTTATTTATTCACTTGCTATTTAACCATGTTTTTAAAATGTAGCTTGAATCCCCTAATTACAAAAGGAGTACATACACAAGGCAAAACATTTGAAAAACCACAAAAATAACCAATCTTTATCTTTGAACCCATGAAAATGTATGGCATTAATGACTAAAACTGGGAACAAGTATTTTGATGTTGGCTAACTACAGTTTAAAAAAAGGCAAAATGATTTTTTTGAGTCCTTGAATGTCTTATTCCTGTTAAGATTTTCCTGTGGACAGTCGGCAGTTTTCACAGTAGCATCACAATGTTGATCAATATTCTAATAAGACAGATTTCTTCCAGGTATCTGCTCTTTGTGTTTATATTACTCCATCCTTTCAATTTTATGTCTTACATATACTGAGTAAATTTATAATTACCAAGAGAGTTGACGAGCACACTCCAAATTACTTAATGCAGTTCATCGAAGAGCAGTTGACCAGATGGCCCCCAGGACCAGTTCCTGGGGGCTGCCTCCAAATATTAGTGCAACTTGAAATTGAAATTTGTATTATTTTTAAATTGAATATTTAAGCATGTTATACATTCCCCTACCAAAAATAATGTGATTAAAGTCATATTTTTCCCAAGTTCATCAATAAAATGACAAAGCAGATTCGAAGACCTCCTGAAAATAAGATGGATTGTCACTATCATTTTCCCTTGTTCTGTGGCCTGTTGTGCTATCACAGAACAAGATCAAATGGGCCCTGGCATGATTTGCTATTTAGAAAACCCTGTTGGTGTTCCACAGAATCCACACTTTTCCAGATGTTTAAAAATTGACTGATTATTTCTCCTAGTATCTTCCCAGATGACCAGGTCTAATTCTTTTACCTTTTTAAAGCTACATAAATATTTTGCTAGAATTTAGTACTCCACAACCCCCTACCTATCAGTTTCTAAAAATTGTTCATAATTATGCCAAGCTCACAATGCCTCTAACCCTGGCAACCTCCAATCTAATTTCTGTCTCTATAGATTTCCCTATTCTGGACATTTCATTTAAATGAAATCGTACAATATATGGCTTTTTCATGACTAGCTTCTTTGATTTAGCATGATGTTTTCAGGAATCATTCATGTTGTATCCTATTTTGCTACTTCATACCTTTTTATTGCTGAATTATATTCCGTTACATGGGTAGACATGTTGTTTACCAAATCATCAGTGTGTGGACTTTTCAGCCCGTCTGCATAATGCTACTGTCAGCGGCCATGTGGACATAGGTTGTCATTTCTGTGGGATATATAGCTAAGAGTGGAAACTGACAAAATGGTTCTTTACAATATTGTGTACAGCTCACAATTTCTGATGTTCACATAGAGCGTGCCATTTTCTCTTCTCTTCTGTTCATTACAGTTTCATGTTTTAAATGTTAGGTAGGTTCCTCTAAATTGATATCACTCTAAATGAGTTACAACCCACAGTTTGAAAAACCTTGGGCTGGATGATTCATAAGGATCTTTCCAGATCTAACACAATAGTGTTTTACATAGCATTATTGTTCTACTTGCTTCATAAACAGCTTTTGATTTAGTATTTATTTATAACAACCCTTTGAAGCAGGCATAAATAGCCCCAATTTATGTAGGTGTAAACTGAGAATCAAATAACCGAAATAACTTTGCCTCTAAGGCCCATGCTGTGTGTGCTTTATTGAAATAAAGTCCAGCAGCATTCACGTGATCCTTTCAATCTTGCTGTCTTCTCATCGTCCCTCAGGTCAGTCATTTGAATACCCTTGGCTCCTGCAGTTCGTTCACTTCATGGCTGAATGAGAAATGTCCTTTAGCCTCCTTGCTTATTTATTTCTTTATGTATTTACTGTAAAGTTTACATTTTTTTCTTTTGTTCTGCCTATACTTATCCTTATTTCAGAAAATATGGAAAATAGTGAGAGGAAAATAACGAAAACAAAAACCCCACGACTTTCTCAACACCTGTGATCCCAACATGGAAGATAACATTTTTGCTTTATGGTAGATACACTTCCAGACTCTCTTTTAACAAAACTGGGCTCATCCTGCCCATAACGTTCTACAAATTGGAAATTTATTCATAATACATGATTTAAGCATATTTGCTTTTTACTTTATCCTGAGTCTACTCTTCATCTACTTTATCCTGATGCCTCTCTCTTTACTACCAAGTTTACAACCTTATATGCTTAACTGTCTTATTTCCGTTCCCAAATTAGAATGAAATCAGATTTTCCAGCTTCTTAATATTGGCAGTTTGTGGATCTTTGCCAGTTTTCTCTCAGGAAAAACTGTCAAAATTCCCTAATCTTCTTACTTCCAGCCAATTTATTACTTCTCTCAAAATCTATTCTGATTATCTCCCAATTATACTCCCCCTTTCCAGGCTTTCTTTTTTCTGTAAAATATATATTTTTTTAATGTTTATTTTTTTTTTTGAGAGAGAGAAAGTGAGACAGAGCAAGATCAGGGGAAGGGCAGAGGGCGGGGGGGGAGACACAGAATCCAAAGCAGGCGCCA
Source organism: Hyaena hyaena (assembly GCF_003009895.1). Classification (NCBI taxonomy): domain Eukaryota; kingdom Metazoa; phylum Chordata; class Mammalia; order Carnivora; family Hyaenidae; genus Hyaena; species Hyaena hyaena. The sequence goes on along the minus strand of NW_024081247.1, from coordinate 512,857 downwards.
ATGTAAAAATATTTTTTAATAAGGACAGTTTTATGCCTCTGCTACACTTAGCAATAGTTTTTCACTAATGCTAGTTGGTAAGTAGATAATTTGCCAACTCCAGTTCCTAAGTTTGAAAACACATTTGATGACCATCTCAGAGAGAAGATGATAAAAAGCCTAAATATTGAGATGGGGGAAGTAGAATCAAAAGATAGCTTGTTGAAATTCTTAAACCTAAGGAATCCTTGCATGCATTTTGGATTGTAAATCCTGGAGAATAGGAATTACTTTTAACTCCATCTCTTTCCTGGAACACAGGTGGTATTCCATAGATGTTTGTTTGGTTATTAGCGAAATGGCCTCTTCTCATTCTTCCTTCCTCCACCTAAAGGCAGAAGCCAGGTAATGGTGGCATTGACATTTCAATTACACATAGTAAGTAGCACAAGCATATATGCCCAAGAAGGCAATTTCTTTTTTCCATTTATTTAACTTGAGTTCTTGAACTCAAGATAGGTAAACCTATCTCTATAGCAGGTGCTCAAAAGGTGGTGGGAGGAGGAATTCAAGGTAATTAGAAGTCTGTGTCCTTCCCTCATTGAACTTATAGCCTCATTGTAAGTGCAGAACCTTTTCATATTAAGCATTAGAGAACACTGACAAAGAATAGGAAGTGAAAAATAACATTGGATTTTTTTCACATGAAAAATATTCAGTGATTGTCCTATTTATTTGATGTGAAGACATCGGTCATAGGAATAAAATGGATTCAGCTCAAGGTGCCTCATCTAAGTGAGAAAGGCAGAAGTATGTACTAATCATGGAAAGGGCTGTATTTTCACTGGATAGAGAATGTGGTAACTACATATAAAAGGCAAAAGCATCAGGTGCCTCGTTATCTTGATCTGGCTCTAAAGGAGATATTCTCATATGATAGTTTAAGTTTTGGAAAATAAGTAGTATATTAAAATTAACATTTTAATTTAAAATCATTTTCATAATGACACCCTAAACATTTTATATACTAGTTATTTTATGTACCAGTAGACAAGATATTTTTCTAAAGAAACAATATAATTTTGAAATTCAAGGCTGTTATGAAATGTTATCCAAATAAGTTAAAAAATTAAATTATATTTTAGGTTGTTAAAAATGTGAAGTATAAATACTTTTTGAAACATTAAGCATTATTTTACTTTTTTGGCTTGCTTTGACTGTATATATAGGTTTTATCATTTGCATATTTTCTTTATTTTCTTTTTGACTCTTTAATCTCTGAAGACAGAGACCTCTATAACTTATTTTTTGTCTCTACTTCCTTCTTAAGTATTGTCAATAAATGTTAATTGAATTGAAATTCCCCCTTGCATGTTATTTTTTATCTCTGAAAACTTTCATTTGGGAGCTACTTACCTTTCTTACAAGGCATAAGACTAAGTCTATTCTTAATTTGTTTTTTCATAAAGAAGAAATACAGTTTAAATCACAAAATATTACCTATATTCCTCTATTTTTGCAGTCTGTTTCTCTCTCTCAGTATGGAGCTCTGAACTATTTGAATCTGTATAATAAGTGTGTCCCATAAAAGAAATAATAAGTGCTTCTTATTATTATCTAGGAGACATTAGACCTTTCCACAGGTTACAGGGACTGATCTGGGATAATGGAACAAATCTGTCGGGGAAAGCCATCTCAGTATGTGGACTATGTGAATGGATTATCTTATGGATTGAAGCCTGTGATTTTCAGGCTGATGTCCAGACACCAGATGGCTTTAAAATCCTTTCATCCAGAACACTAGCAGCCTGCTTTAGTCACATTGCTCTTGCTAATATTTGTAGAGCATCTCTGTGGTCCCCAGTGCATGCACTTATTATTCTATTAGGCCGACATTATTCCTTTTGAAGCTAGATCACATGACTCCTGGGCTAAGTTGACATTAATCACTATTTTTCCAGCCTTAGGCTGTAAAGTTCCTATGCATCTTCTAGGAAAGGACTTTTCAATGGCCTGTTCACAAAGATCAAACAAAGAAATGATTTACCACAATCACCATTTAAATTTTTAAAAATTAAGCAGTACCTCTTCCTGCCCAAATACATGTCAATAGCAGGCAGTTCCAGTTGCTAAGAAGTCAAAGATCCTGCTTTCTAAAGATCGATGAAACTAGTTTATGCGGGGCTACCATAAAAACTCGCTTGTTTTCGAAACCACACGGCTAACTTTGGAGAGTAATAAATCATGTTATGGAAGCTATCATTTCAGTAATTCCAAATATACCTTAAACACTACACATGTATTTTTACCCTCCTCTGGGCTTTTGTTTCCTCTTGACTGATACAAACAAGAATTTCCCATCTGTATAGTGGTGTGGTTGGACTCTGGTTCTGTTTTGAATACCAATCCACATAAAGTGTAGCAATAATAATAATACAAAAAAGCCTCTCTTTGCTTGTTTAATCAGCTTTGGTTGCAAACTTTCTGCAGTAAAAAAAAAAAAATCATTATCATATAACTTAAATTCGTAATCTTGTTACCCTCTTATGTACTAGATTCTGAATTTACCTAAGTTGACAAAGAAATGAAATTTTGCAGCTTTTGTCTGACATGCATGATGTTTATGATTTTAGGGATTATATTCATTTTCAGCATTAAATTCATAGAATAAGCAAAATGTCAAACTTTGTTTACTAATTTTATACTTATCTGTTCCTTTAATATCCTGTCTTGGTTCTCTAGTTATAACATAGATGAACCTAAAGTTTGCTAGAAACATTTGCCATTAGCTTCTTCTAAAAAAAATTAAATTTGAGGATAATCCTACCTCCAGAGCTTATTCTGTTCCTGGCCATTGACTGTGACAGTGGAAGGCTCATCTGAAAGCAGTGGAGCATCCCATCTAAAAGCATAAAACATATTACATTTCATGAAAAAGCTAATTCAGATTGTTTAATTCTGGTAATATTGCCTCTGTCACCTTCAAAATCAAAATGTTCTTTCCTGTTATTATAAGGAAAACAACCAAATTGCTAAAAAACCCATTTGAATACACAGCTGCCTTATGTTGCATACTAATTTGATTAAAAATGCTCGCGCCTCACCAGCATTTTTACATAAAGCACATTGGTGAATTTAACAAAGACTATTTTAAAAATATATCCGAGGCAATGTTGATGACCAGAGTCTGCAGTAGTGACCACTGGCCCCCCTGGACCGAGCAAAAATCTTTCTGGCTGTCTTGGAAGGCTGAAACAATTGTCGAGCTATATTTGTTTGCTCACTGCTTTGGGCACTGAGCCAACCTCATTGCAAATAACTGCATTAGTCAAGTGTATCCAAATTATTACAACACAGCGTCCATCCCAGTTATTGCTGTTGAAGCATTTTCTGAATCTTCATGTCACTAGAAAACATTTATTTGAAGGGTGAGCATCACATAAATTCAGGTCCACTTGGATTTATAGAAAAGTGGCAAAACTACTTTCACAACTGGCTTTATTTCTCCTGTCTTTACAGGAAGGAGTTTTTGAAGGGTTTATTGTTAGGATCTTACTAAGTCAGAAGAATTTCCAGCTCTTATTGGGATATTTTTCATCCTGGATCTTTTCTTTTATTTCTTCATTTATTTCTTGAGATGATTTTGTTTGGTTTTAATATTTATCCATATATTAACTGACTTTAACTTTCTTTCTAATAATGAATGTGAGAGTTAAAAACATTGGTAATTGGCATAAGCCACGCTACTGAAGTCAATGCAGTTAAGTAGACTGAGATTTTAGAAATTTTATTCCATATCTTACAGGTAAGCCACAAGCAAGGTCTGCATATAGAAAGAGAAATTCCCGATCTTTCTTGATGACTATGCTACTGAATTCATACATCAATGAACATATTTTCCAAATGGCTTATTACTCTCTAACAATAAGATAAGTTGTTTCTGAAGACATGTTAGCTCCTTTCCTTATGCCATAAGATTGCTACGTGTATATTCTAAAAATTTATCTGATATAAACCATGTTCACTATTTAGGTTTCCAAATTTACCCCACACTGTATAATGTTTGGGTTTGGTTTGGTTTTTGCTTTTAATTTTTTTAGTTGCCTGCCCTATCTTCCCACTCATTCCCTTTATATTATCTAGAGAGCCATTTTACCCAGGCTACTGGGTGCCACAAGTTGCTGCTTAGGATCTTAGATTAATAATTTCAGTATCTGTGATATGAAAATAATGATGTCGGTCATTTTTATTTTAGGACTATTCAGAGGACTAAAATAAATACTAAAAAATGCTTATAAGCTGTCTCAAACTCAAGAAAAATTTTACTATAAATTTAATGTCTAGAATCATTTTACCATTTGACCTCACAGACACACCTTGGAAAATATAGCAAAACTTTGGGGAAAAGAGCACAGTTATACTTGTTTGAAAAACTGTAAGAATAAAATAGTTATGTTTCTATTCAGGTTTTATCTAACTAAAAACTAATATGAAGCATGAATTAAATAAATACTAAATATAATCTTAATTTTATTCTTAAGCAATATTAAAAAATCTTCCAGGAAAATAATTTCTACCAGGAACGCACAGAATTAAGAGTTCCCTGAATCTTTTCTTATTGTTCCTTAGTAAAGAATACGTTCACTATATTTAAGCTAAAAATAATAAAGTTGTCTCTCAACAGTATTTATCAAGAATCCTCCCTGTCAAGTGCTCTGAGACTTCCAGAATCTTTAAGAATAAGTGTCCAAACAACTGGGAGATGGTTAAATAAAATATAATGCAATTATAATATCAAATATAAAAACAACTGGTTTTTATATTATAAAACTCTAAAACTTATACTATAAATTCTAAGTTAACAAATGCCAAGGATATTACCTTGATATAATGTAAACTAACAAAAGTTTATATACTACATAAAAATATGATAGTAATTGGGTTAACATATATGGGTACATAATTATACATTAATTTTAAGTTTTATTAAATCAAACACATATGTGTTTCAATATATTTGTGTATTTGACAGGAAATGCAGGGATTCTAAGTAAAGTTTATCATTGGGTTATAGGATTATTTTATTTACAATTTTATAGTGACTTCTATTTTCTAAATATTGTTTCTCAACTTTGTATGATTTCAGAATTAAAAGCACACTAAATGTTAATTTTTTAAAAAATTTTATGAAGTGATGAGAGAAATTAATACACTATCTTTGAAGCAGGTATCTTATCCGTGCTAAACCTTGCATTTAATTAGTCCTTAACTTTTTTTTGGTCTGTTTTATAGTAAATTGCTATTAATTTTGTGCAAAGGTATACTTACTCAAATAATTATTTATAATGCAATATCATTGACCTAATTTGTCTGGATATCATTCTGTGGTAGTATAGAGATGGAGGAATCATTTTCTAAGTGAAGTTTAGGAGTTCTTACAGTATTTTAGAAAATGCCTCTTATGTTGAAGAGACAGTTTTACTAGAGATTATGTAAGAAATGGGAAGAAAATTTCCAAAATTGTAATATATTATTTGTTTGTCTCATTCTTTTTCATTACGTATTTATCTTCTCTTTTCTCTTGACAAAAATGAAGCTATCCTTAAATCTTTATTTGATGGTTTCCTGTAAGATACCCATAGACAAAAGTAACACAGTCAGGATATAGGACAAACATTCTCAGATTTGTATACAATGGTTTACTTTAAAGCCTCCAGAAATATTTTTGTGTTTAAAACCACTTTTAAATAAAAATACAATTATGAAACAAGCTGGAAAATTTCTATTTACATTATAAGTATTTTTATATCATGGTTTACTTCATAATTTTGTAAAATTTTTTTCAAGAAATTGCAAAGAAATCATTCTAGTGACAGAGCCTCTGTACTAGAAACTTCTAGAATATTCCAGCATCAATATGTATCATATTATTACTAGAAAACTGACTCAGAATGTTTGAAACATATTATTTTAGTATTTGGCTCCCCTAACAAAGTATCACAAATTGAGTGCTTAGCAAAACAAAATTTGATTGTTGTGTAGTTCTGGGAAATAGTAATCCAAGATTGAGGTATCAGCTGAGCTATGCTGTCTCTGAAGCCTCTAAAGAAGTATTTGTCTTAGGTCTCTCTTTTAGCTTCTGGTAACCTCAGACATTTCTTGACTTATAGATGGCCATGTTCATATTGTCTTTTCTCTGTATGTGTCTCTGTGTCCCAATTTCCCCCATTTTTAAAGGATACTGCTTGAAACAAAAGAAATAAATATAGGACACTGGTTGTATTGGATTAGGGCCCACACTACTGACCCAACTTTAACTTGGTTGGCTTTTTTTTTACATTTTTTTTAATGTTTTATTTATTTCTGAGAGAGAGAGACAGCATGAGCAAGGGAGAGCAGAGAGAGAGGGAGACACAGAATCTGAAGCAGGCTCCAGGCTCTGAGCTGGCTGTCAACACAGAGCCGTCGCAAGGCTCGAACCCACGAACCCAAGCCGAAGTCGGATGTTTAACCACTGAGCCACCCAGGCGCCCCTTGATTGCCTTTATAAAGACCTTATTTCCAAATAAGATCACATTCTGAGGTATTGGGGATAGGACTTCAACATGTCTTTCTAGGGGGCCAGAATTCAACTGTGAACGCAGGTTCTATCATTCTATCATTCTCACATAGTGTAAGCTTCAGTGTTGATCTTTTATGCTTAGAAGTGTTAAAGTTACTTTTCAATAAAAAACAAATTAATAGCTGGTATTTAAGCAAGTGTTTTTCTCGAGGACAAATCCCTTGACTTAGAATACCCTTGAAGAACTATAAATACTGGAAAACAGCAAAATCCAGCTCATCACTATAGAGAGTAAAAGAAAGCTACGAGTGCATCCAGAGTGCTGTGTTCTTTGCTGCTTAGTCTATAAGTCTGTAGAAAGATTTTTGAACTTACAAGGGGACATGAAGATCAAGGCATTTTAGGTTGAAAGTACCTCTTTTCATTTCACAGATGAAGAAACACTTGAAGGCCTTGAGCAATATTTGGCCAGGGGAAAAAAAAAAGAACTTGCTGGCAGATGGATTAAGCAGACAAAGTTTCATCCATAAAGAATATTTTATGCCCTAAAATATACAAAATTAGAAGCATCAATTGGGAAGCTGATAGTTTCATACTTAGCAAACATAGCCAGTAAAATGCATACATTTCACAGAAATGAAGCTTCCAAATTGTAGGCTACCACTTTGTAACATAAAGCTTAAAACTATGAGTCACAAGCTACGGAAGGAAAAGAATGAACTTAGAGAAAGCAGAACCATTAATACCTGCCCTGGGACATCATAAGCCTGAGGTTTGAATTCACTTTTTTCTTTATTGTGCTGTTTGTATTTTTTTCTCCTAATTCTGCTCTGATTATTTAGCTGACTGAAGCAACTAAAGTAGAATAAGTTGTGACATCTTTACTTTTTCAGTTTATTTTTTTTTAAGTAACATAAAGACAGAAGACAGTTGCATGTTTCATTATGCAATGCTTACAAAACATATGTATTGCTTAGAATTGCCAGAAGTATCTACATACAAAAGGTAACACAATTCCATTTCTGATACAAAGTTTTTACCATAGATAATAAATGTCAGAGCTGAGTTAAAGTGAAGAATTATTTACTTTATGAGAGTCAGTCAAATATTAGCTCTATAAGACATTTCTATGTATCTATACTTATGACCTTATCTTTAGTAATAAAAGTTTAAATTATCTTTGAAGGAATATATGAAATAGCTCTTCACTAGCACATTGATTGTTTCATTTCTCATTGAGTTATGGATTGTAGCATTATGATAAAATTAATAACACTCAATTTTTTTCTTGTAAAATATTTCAAATGTTAAATAGTATCATTTAGATTCTGAAATTACTGTATCCTGTTTTGCTTATAGTTAGTTTTGCCTTGTAAAGGTTTTTACTTTTAATAAGTTTGTGCTATGCTTATTTTATATTAAAACAGTAGGATATGAGAATTTGTCTTTCTCCGGCCATCAAAAATGAGTTCAGGCTACTAAGACACTCAGAATTTGAAAATGGTTTTGAACGGGGGTGGATCATGGGGATTTTTTTTAATCATACTGTGCCAAATAGTAGTTTTATGTCCCTGGCCAAAGATTTCCATGTGTGAGGAGAACAAAACTTAAGGTTTTAGTCCAGATGCAACTACAAGATATTAAAATATTAACAACAAATCACTTCTTTGACAATGAGCTTGAAATTAAACCGAAGTTATTTTGCTTCATGTTTGCTAAAGCTAACATCATCTATCAGATTTATGTATTGAAAACTCTACTTAGAAATCTAGTGACTCCTAGGCTATGCCAATGATGCTCTGTAAGTTAAAATCATGTTTACATTTTCATTAGAGGAAGTGGAAAGACTGAACTATCTTTGATGTATGTAAATGTGATAGAATTACTTTATTGAGATACCTTAGAATTCATAGAGATGAAGTCCAAATAAAATCAGATTAAACTTTTGACAGATTTTTATTTTGTTAGACTCTAAATTTCTTATAAGAGACAAATGGAATTCATCATTTGTTCCCTCAAGCACTCTGCATAGGATCTGTGAAAAAGATTTCAATAATTTTTTTTAGATTGCAATAATTCTTGAAGTTGTTAGTTAGTGATATTTACTAAGCACCTACTGTATGCTGAGCACTCTGCTCATTGCTTGAACCTCAATGTGGCCCACAAGATTAAATGTAGGCATAGATTTAAGCTATAATTTATTGATAATTAATATTACATTAACAATGGTAAGTCATTTATTAAGTGGTATAGGCTTCAGGCACCCTCTGTATATTATACAAATTATATAAACACGTGACTTAATCCTCCTAGTGAATCTAGGCAGAGGTATTAGTACTGCCATTTTTCAGATCAGGAAATTTAGACTACGAGGATGTTATTTTCTCAAGCAATACACATAGTTAAAGCAGATGAACCTAGAAAATTATGTGTACAAATTCTCAACTCTTAACTGTTATCCTAAACATCTTTAAATATATATTTTGCTTTCTTCTAGTGTGTTGTATAGTATAATGATTTTGATAGTTACATGTTTAATTACACTCAAATAATACAATGGTGAGAAATTGAGAGAAAGAACAAAATATGCTAAATGTGACCAGATTATGTAATTTGCTTTTAGAAAAATCATATATACAGGGATCCTGGTTGGCTCAGTTGGTTGAAATTCTGACTCTTGATGTTAGTCAAGTCATGATCTCTCAGTCTTGGGATCAAGCTGCACGCTGAGCACCACACTGAGCATGGAGCCTGATTGGGATTCTCTCTCTCCCTCTCTCTCTACCCTTCCTTTGCTCTCTCTCTCAAAATAAATAAATAAACATTAAAAACAAGAAAAATCATATATATGTAACTGCTAGAAAATCTAAGCATTGGTATTATGATAGAATTTCTTTTTTAAAATATAATTCTAGGCATTTAGTAACTCCTCAGAAATGTTTTCTGGGTATAGGATAAAGAAAATATAATGGACAATATGACGACTTTTGAATTATACCATGGCAATTTAATTTACATAAAATTATTTTGGTTTTAAGGTACTAATTAGCATCCAAACCTGGAGACCCAATTACGTTAAGCTTAAGTTTACAAATGTTAAAATAGGCTTAAAATATGCCCCCATACCATTCTAACCACTTTACAAAGATCAATTTCTTTAATCTTTATAGTATGTGGTATAGATGCCTTTTTCAGAGGCATAGAATAATAAAGTGAAAACTCCAATCTAGGGAGCTTGGCTCACGCCCCCTCACCATTACTTTAGGCCATCACAGGTTGGCAGGCTGAATACATTTTACTATAACAATACTTCATAGAATTTTAGTTTCTCTATAATGTTAACATGAGAAAAGTTACTAGATACTAGTTTTTCAGAGAATACAGTTTGATGAAATAAAAGAAATCTACTTCTTTTCCTTCCTGTAATCTTTTGTACTTTTTACAATTGTTGATATATACCATGCCTTTTAAACAAGATTGATGCCTGTGCATGCATTTTTATAGCTTGTTTGTACTGTTCTTCTGTTTAGTTTATAATATTCATGAAGTATTTCCTCCAAATGAAGTTTGTATGCTTTAAAAACTGGGAAATCAATGCTAGTGCTTTAGTTGTTTTTTGCCTTTTTTGTTTTTTATTTTATATCCTCTTTTTATATCTCCTATTTCACTAATGAAACCTGATTCCATGTAGTTCTATATAAGTTGCTCCTTTTCTACCGATTATTACTCTTTTATGAATCTGTGAATCATGTTTTTTCATTTTCTATAGAAAATTCTCCAATATTACATTTTTATTATTTAACTTGTTAAATGTACAAAAAAGTACAACGAGCATACAAACTCCACATTGATTTAAAACTAAGTCATTATTTTATCATCTGTCTATCTATCATCTATCTATCTATCTATCTATCTATCTATCTATCTATCTATCTATATCAAGAGAGAAAAAGCACATGCATAAGCAGGCGAAAGGGGCAGAAGGAGAGAAAAAGAGAAAAGTAGGCTCCATGCTCAGCATGGAGCTTGTGCAGGCCTGAATCCCATGACCCTGGGCATGACCTGAATCAAACTAAAGAGTCAGGCGGCGCCTGGGTGGCTCAGTCGGTTAAGCGTCCGACTGCGGCTCAGCTCATGATCTCGCGGTTCCTGTGTTCGAGCCCCGCGTTGGCTCTTTGCTGACAGCTAGCTCAGAGCCTGGAGCCTGCTTCAGATTCTGTGTCTCCCTCTCTCTCTGACCCTCCCCTGCTCACACTGTCTCTCTCTCTCTCAGAAATAAATAAAACATTAAAAATAATAATAAAGAAATAAAGAGTCAGACACTCAACTGACGGAGCCATGCAGGTGCTCCTAGTAATAACTGTCTTAAGCCAAGTTGTACCAAACCATTTGAAAGTAAGTAGCAGGTACCACAGGTTTGTGTTTGTTGTTTGTTTGTTTTTTTCTGTCTGCTTAAAATAATGACATTCACCTAAGTCACTATAATACCATTATCACACCAAGGAAAAGTAAAACCAATTTTCAGCTAATACTAATAACTCTCCAGTTGTCCCTAAAATGTGTTCTACAGTTGTTTAGATCTAGCATATAACCAAGGTGCATTTATTGCATGTTTGTTTCTTAAATATCTCTATTATGGGAGGTATAATCCCATACCCACCCATAATACACACACCCACAGCACCCCCCCAACACTGACTTTTTGAAAATGATCAAGCAAATTATAGAAGGTCTGCCTTCTAAATTTCTGTTTTCTTGTGATTCGACTTTCTCCTCTATTTGCTTCTGTATTTTGAATAATATATACATCTAAAGCTTTAAGTATAATCAGATTAAAGATTTTTTTGCAGGAGCATTAAGGGCTTCTAATTTCACTATTAATGATGGTAACTTTGATCATTTCTTTATGGTAGTAACTGACCATTTTCTCCATTATTAACGTCTATCTTCCCATAGACAATTAGCACACAATTTGTAGGGTGATGTTTGCCATCATATCTCATACCCCGCCAAAGTAGTTACTTTCTAATTCTAGTCTTTCTTTTATACTTAAAAGCCAGCAGTTTCTGTTTAAAAAAATCTAAAAACAAACAAGACTAAACTAAACCGAACTAACAAAAACAACATCAATAACAGCAAAAACTTTCCCTCCTCAAATGAGCATGAAATTTCTCCTTAAAAAAGATAAAGGCTTATTTCTTTCTGTTTACTAATTTCAGCATAAGTATTGGTGGAAATGTTAGGATCTTTTCGTTTTCTTATTTTGAGTAACACTGGATTTGTTGTGGATGTCATTGAGTCATTTTTCTTCTGACACTTGGTGTTCCAAATCTTATCCTGTAGGAGCCCGCTGTGAAGCCAGCTCCTTTTGATACACCCCTTTTGAATTATTAGCATACTGTTTATGGCATAATATAATCTCCCTGCCTCACCCTATACTTTCCATCCTCAGACCTTCAACCATGAATTTCTCCCGGTATCCGAGTTGTTTTTCTTTTATTTTTTCAAAATCAGTATTTGGACATGAAGAACTGGGTTGTGATAGCTCATTGTTGCTGGGAAATTGTTATATGCCCTTGCATTGGGACATATCTATTAAACTATTTACATTTTAAAAATTAAAATCATAAGTCTGTATTGATATTTATAGTTAAAATGTAACATTACAGGATTTTATTTAACTTCTTTGATATTGCATTTTTATCTTTTCTTCTTGCAATGCAAATCTTAGTTCCTAATATTGGCACAATTACTTATTTGCTTTATTCATCAAATCATTGAAAAACAACATTACTATTAAAAATAAAACTATTGACTGAAATTTATGATTTGTTTGTAGCTTTTTAAATCTTGGAGTATTCCCTACTAAAGATAGATGTATGGTCAAATGTACAGATAGCCTCTGCAGGTGTCTCTTGAATTATTTATTTTCTCTTTGTGGTTTCTGTTGCCAGTCTGATAAGCAGTTAGATTCATATGTTTTCATTTGTTTTTAATTCAAGGTTTAATTCTGATTTTTTCAGTTAATTTTTTAATATATAAGATGCTTATCCAGTTCAAAACAGTATAATAAAAAGTATTTTTAGAGAAATCTTAACTTCCATTTATATCTCATTTTATCAGTTTCTCCCTAGCCCAACTAGTAATGATTTTCATTCATTTCTGATTTATTCTCCTAGGATTTGTTTATTTTGAAAAACAAATTCTTATTTCTTCTTCCTTCTTAGTAAGAGATAGCACACCAAAAATATTGGTGTACAGCTTGCTTGTTTCAATTACCGATATGTCTTGGTAAACACTTCATATAACTTTATGGCAACTATTTTCATTCTTTACATAGAAGTTTATTCAACTAGCTCTGATTGAAGGACATTTAGATTGTGTCCAGCCTTTTGCTGTTACAAATAATACCAGTCATTAACTTTGTTTTGCATTTCCTGAGGAAGGTCTTAAACATAGAATCCTGATATTAGAAATGCCGAATTAAAGCGTAAATGCATTTGGAATATCGTTGGTTATGGTTAAATTTCCTTCCATAGGGGTTGTCCTTTTTGCATATAACCTGCAATTTATTAGAATATCTCTTTTTCTGAAGCTTTTTAACAGAGCATGATATAAATATTTTGGAGTTTTGACAATCTGATAGTTGAGATATACTATCTTAGTGCAGTTTTTATTTTTATTTATTTCATTATGAACACTTCCTCATGTGTTTAAGAAGTATTTTCATAAGTTTAGGGAATATTTTATATGTTTAAAAGCCACTTTTAAGGTGTCTGCTCACATCATGTCATTTTTTTTTCTTCTCTATTTTAAAGACTCTTCACATATTAGAGTGATTGGCCATTTTTTAGTGATATTTGTTGCAAGTTTTTTCCCTAGATTATATTTAGCTTTTGGCTTTGCTAATAGTAATTTATACAATGAAAAATAAACTATGGTTTTGTTTACTATTTTTTGTAAACAAATATCAGTCTTTCCTTGTATTGATTCTTAATTTGAAATTGTTTTACAAGTATTTTTTAAATTCCCAGAGTATAAATGATTTCATTCATGTTTTCTTTTAGTATCTGTATAATTTTATTTTCACTTTTAATTTAAAATGCCACCTTTTTCACGTATTAAATGTCTATGTGTATGTGGTATGTCTCTGGGCTTTCTAATTTACTCCAAAGATCTGTCTTTTTATTCAAGTACCATAATTTCAACCATTTAGATTTTATAATATTTTTTAAACTCTGATAGGTCAAACTCTTTTCTTTATTCTTTTCTGTTTCATTATTTAAGAAATACTTGGCTGTTCTTTCTATTTTTCTTTATGAACTATAGAATCTAGTTGACTAGTTTCAGAAATTTGTTTATTGCTGTCTTTATTTGGGTGACATTACATTCATATTTTTACTAAAGAATATTAAAGTATTTATGATACTGAGTCATCCTATTGAAGAGCATAAGAGGTCTTTATTTTTACCTTTATATTTATATTATTTTTATACTTACATTCATATTATTTAAGTTTGCCTTTCAAAACTTTTAAATTTTTGTTATATGGGTTTTATCTGTGTATTCAGAATTCATACTTGAGGATTGTTTGTGTATTAATATAATTTGTGTATTATTTTCCATATGACTCATAACATTAATATTTAGTCGTGAAGACTCTGAGGTAGTTGTGTGTTAAATTTCTACTGTGATACTTACCACATTATCTAATATTCTTTCCATTTTCTGCTGAATTTTATGGGTTTTCTGTATATAGTCTCATAATTTACAAGTCTGTTTAACTTCTTCCTTGATAATTTTTATCTAACTATTTCCTCAAGGCAGATCATGTCAGAGATGCCTTATTCTTGATTTTACTGAAAATATGTCCAGTATTACTTCCTCAAGTAAAATTTTGGATTCAAGGATGAGGAATGAATTTATCAAGTTAAAGAAGTAAACTAGGAATTCTCATTTCATTTCTATGTTTTTAATCAGGAATGAGTATTATATGTTTTTCTAGAACCTATGAGGACGATATAATTTTTCTCCTTAGATCTATTAATACATTGAATACTATCAATGAATTTACTGATTTTTAGTCATTTTTGAAATCCTAAAATAGGTGCGCCTGGGTGGCTCAGTTGGTTAAGCGTCTGACTTTGGCTCAGGTCATGATCTCAGAGTTCATGGGTTCAAGCCCCATGTCAGGCTCTGTGCTGACAGCTAGCTCAGAGCCTGGAGCCTGTTTCAGATTCTGTGTCTCCCTCTCTCTCTGACCCTCCCCTGCTCATGCTGTCTCTCTCTCTCTCAGAAATAAATAAAAAACATTTAAAATAAAAAAAGAAATCCTAAAATAGAATTCATATTGATCATAATACATTTTTAAATCATGCTATTAGATTTTGTTTTTATTATATGCTATATTTTCCCTCTTGATGTAAGTATTTTAATACCTTCCACATTTTACATATTGCTTTTTCATAGGAATCAAAAGCACCTTCCAGACATCATTTAATTTATCCATATTATTATTTTCTAGAAGTCTAGGTGCAAGTCATTTCATACATAATTTTATTTTTTTTTATTTTCAGGTTTTTATTTAAATTCCGGTTAGTTAACATACAGTATAATATTATTGTTAGTTGTAGAATTTAGTGATTCATCACTTCCATACAACAGTGCTCTTCACAAGTGCCCTGATTAATGCCCATCACCTATTTAACCCATCCCACTGCCCACCTCCCTTCTAGCAACCTTGGTTTTTTTTTCTATAATCTTTTTTCTTCTTTGCTCCTCTTTTTTTCTTTTTTCCCCTATGTTCATCTGTTTTGTTTCTTAAATTCCACATATGAGTGAAATCATGGTATTTGTCATTCTCTGACTGACTTATTGCACTTAGCATAATACTCCAGCTCCATCCACATCATTGCTAATGGGAAAATTTATATTTCACTATATATACCACAACTTCTTTATCCATTCATCAGTCAGTGGACATTTGGTCTCTTTCCATAATTTGGCTATTGTTGATAATATCGGGGTACACATGTTCCATTGAATTTCTGTGTCTTTTGGGTAAATACCTAGTATTGGTGGATCATAAGGTAGTTCGTTTTTTATTTTTCTTTAATATTTAATTATTTATTAGAGAGAACAGGGGTAGGAGGACAGAGAGAGACACACAGAGAATCTGAAGCAGGCTCCAGGCTCTGGGCTGACAGCACAGAGTCCGACATGGGTCTCGAACTCACAGACTGTGAGATCATGACCTGACCAGAAGTTGGATGCTTAACTGACTGAGCCATTCAGCCACCCCGTCTTCTGTCCATTTCTTAACTGGATTATTTATGTTTAGGGTGTTGAGTTTGATAAGATTTTTATATATTTTGGATACTAACCCTTTATCAGATATGTAGTTTGCAAATATCTTCTCTCATTCTTAAGGTTGCCTTTTAGTTTTGTTGACGGTTTCCTTCACTGTGCAGATGGTTTTACCTTGATGAATCCCTGATAATTTATTATTGCTTTTGTTTCCCTTGCCTCAAGAGACCTATCTAATAAGAAGTTTCTACAGCCAAAGTCAAAGTGGTCACTGACTGTGTTCTTCTCTACGATTTTCATGGCATTTCTCATTAATATACATAGATAAGATTATTCTATAGTGTTCAATTTTGACAATCATTAAATTTTTATATATCAATGTTATGCTTGTTGCATAAAAAGATTTATAAGTTTGCCTTAGTTTTCTATGCTTTTGAAAAGATTAAATAGTTCTAGAATTATGTAGAATATAAAAGTTTGGTTGGATTTCTCTGTCAAAATATCAACAAGACGACTATTTTTAGTGTGATAATCTTTTGAAACTCTAATTTTCTTATATGGATATGGACATTAAAATTTTTCTATCTCTGTAGTTCACTTCTGATGAGTTGTAGTTCTAAAAATTTTACTTGGCCTTCTACTAGTCAGTTTACCAATTTTAAATGAAATACTTTTGCGCGCACTTATACCAATGAATACTCTGTGATTACTATACTTTCCCTTTGAATTTCACTTTTAAAATTGGATTATTTTAACACTTTAAAACACATAGAATTTTCATGCTATCCTTTCATCATCATTATCACTTCATTTTAGCCTTAGATTTACAATTCTTATATCCAAAGCTCACCACTATTTTCTTTGCCAAAATTTCCCAGTCAATTCCTAGATAAAAGAAGCCTGTCCTCTGACATTTTCCTCAAGAAAAGCTTGCCATGTGCTGTTTTCTTAGTTTTTGAAGGTATGGATTGATGGTAGAAGGACAGTTTGCCTGAATAACTTCCTGGGTCATACTTTGTTTTCTTCAATACATTTTTAAGAATTGCTCTGTTGTTATCTTGCTTTATATACTGTTATTCATGAGCTTACCAATTTTATTTCCTTTTGAAATGACTTAATTTTTTTTTTTTTGCTCTTAGCAGTATTTACTTATCTATAGGGTATAATTTTGATAAGAAAATATATCTAGAAATTTTACATTTTGGTTTTACTCAACTGATTGGGTTTTCATCTTCAGAGACTCCAATTATACCTACATTCTATCTTCTTTGCCTGCATTCTATAGCTATCTCTCTTTCAGATCTCATTTGCTTCTTTATTTTAGACCATCTTTATTTCCATCATCTATGTCCTTTATTATATCATAATGTTGATTGCTTTGTCATATTTCACATTCTACTGTTATTTGATTTGTTCTGTTTCATGTATAACATTGCTCATTTAATTATATTTAACTTAAATTGAGGTAATGTTTTCAATTTCTCTCTTCCTTATAATCATCAAATGTTATATCTGTTTTCCTTTTTATACTAAAAACTTCACTTATTTTTGTGTTTTTTTCTCCTTACAGTAATTTTATATGCGTGCTGGATCTTCTTGTAGTTGTTGTTAATTTGTGTGCTCAGTTTCCTAAGCCAACAGTATTAGATTACCCTAAGGATGGGTACAACGTAAAAGGCAAATTGATGTCTTAAACTCTCAATTCAGTTGCTCCCTCTTCAGAGCATACAATAAGGAGAAACTTATTTAAAAATCAGTGAATGACTAAATTACTCATATATCTTCCAAATATTTGATATTATTTTGTTTCTGTAGGGCCATGTTGCCGGGAGCCGCACCGGCCTCTCTGGATGGCAGTCACAGCAAGGAAATGGCAGTGTTTGCACAGCTCCTGCCATGAGAAATGAAAACTGGTATCTCCTGCTACTACTGGCTCATGTTGTGCTGGTATTGACCAGGCCTCACAATATTCCATATCAGACCAATATTCTGAACACAGATACCTCATAAGGAAAAGCATATTCCTGCCTTTGCAAGAGAGATTTTAGATGAAAGCTCTATGGATGATTGTCAAAAGGCTCTTCCTATGGGCCTTGCAGATCCAAGACTTAGGGGGTTAAGAACACAAGAATTACAATTGAGCCTGGCCCCGAGACAAAGAGCCTAATTTAGAGTTAAGGTACAGATAAGGGCAGAACTTAAGTTAATACTTACACCTTCTCCTAATTGGTGATGTATGGCAGTCCCTTCCCCAAGGTCTACTTTCTGCAAACACCCTCCCTTACAGGTGGCTAGGATGAGAATAGATAAGAGTAGCTAAAGCATTACCCACAAACAAAAGGCTGACACATTTAGTGCCTCCATGGTGTTCACACATTCCGCATCAAATAGGTTTCCACAAACAACTTATTAAGCAACTCAAAAACATTCATTTGAGAGCCAGACAGAATGACTCTTAGCCCATCTATATACTTAACCTGTGACCTAACCTTAGCGTTTATAACTTAGAGAAAATATGTATCCTGTCTTTTACTAAGAATACCCTGCTAAATCTTTAGTTATAAGACTTACTTAACCTCACTATAATTGGAATAGTTCTGCAAGAATATTTCTGTAAAACCTGCTTCTGTACACTTTCCAAAGCATCTTATCACAAAGAGTTATCCATTGTAAAAATTCCTTTTTCTGATGTCATGTTATCATTTAACCTATAAATAAAGACACGAAAACCGACAGGACAGAGATGCCTGCCTGGTGATCAGAAAGAATCTCGGGGCTCTCTCACTCTCTCTCTCACCGACACCGTCCATCCTTCAGAGACCCCTGGACCTGCTGGAGCTGGCTCGGCCTCCAGCACCATGTCTTCACCCATTGTCTTCTATTCCTTCATCAAAGATTGTATCTGACTTTTAAGGTACCTTCTCTAACCTGCATTTTCTATGATCTCTAGAGGGACTGCAAATGATTATACTTTTCTTTAAAAAAAATCTTTCTCAAAACTGCAATGAGAATATCACCTCACACTACTAAGAATGGCTAAAATTAACAACATAGAGAAAAAATGTTGACAAAGATGCAGAGAAAGGGGAACCCCCTTACACTGTTGGTGGGAATGCAAACTGGTGCAGCCACTCTGGAAAACAGTATGAGGTTCCTCAGAAAGTTAAAAATAGAACTACTGTATGATCCAGCAATTGCATTACTAGTTTTTTATGAAAAGGATATAAAAATACTGATTCAAAGGGGCACATGCACCTTGATGTTTATAGCAGCATTATCAACAATAGCCAAATTATGAAAAGAGCCCAAATGTTAATCAACTGATGAATGAATAAAGAAGTTGTGATACACACACACACACACACACACACACACAGTGGAGTATTACTCAGCCATAATAAAGAATGAAATCTTTCTATTTGCAATGACATGGATGGAGCTAGAAAGTATTATGCTAAGCAAAATAAGTCAGTCAGAAAAAGATAAATACCATATTATTTCACTCATATGTGGAATTTAAGAAACAAAACAGATGAACATAAGGGAGAAGAAAGGAGAAAGGCAAACCATAAATCGGACTCTTTACTGTAGAAAACAAACTTAGGGTTGCTGGAGGGGAGGTTGGGGATGGGATGGGCCAAATGGGTGATGGGTATTAAGGAAGGCACTTGTTGTGATGAGCACTGGATGTCATATGTAAGTGATGAATCACTAAATTCTACTCCTGAAATTCATATTACCCTACATGTTACCTAAGTAGAATTTAAATGAAAACTTGAAAGAAATGTTTCAAACTATAGTTATTTTTTAGTCAATTCTAAAATCTGTGTGGTTGGTATAAAACTAAAGTGCCACTAGTTCTTCAGTGAATTGATAAATCAGATAAACTCAAATTATTAAGCAGACAACATAAACTCCTATTAAAGTTAAAAATTGCATTCTAATTAAATTTTTTTCTATTATGGCAATAATGTTTTTGCCTCTTGCTCCCATCTCTAGTCTACTTCAAATAATTGTACTGCATCTTTAAAACATGAGTTAAAAAATGAGCAAAACTTATAATTTCTACTAATGATCACTGGCTTAATGAAGGAACAAGACTAATCTTCTTATTAAATATTTTAAAATCCAATACAAGTATTACTAAACATTAAACTATACTATATTTAAACTATACTATACTTAAACTATAACTGTACAATGGTTCTTAACATGGTTCCATGAAAGAGCAAAGAGAGTTGACGATATGATTTATCCACGATAGTTTAGGTGTGTTCATAAATTTTCTTAGGGCGAAGAAGGCAACCACATCTCTGGACTGGATTATTAAGAGTAGGTTCAGAATTATCCACTGTCAGGGAGGCAAGAGAAGCATTTTTAAAGAAAGGGGTACGTATAAATCAAACATGGTAGAAAAATAAAACACTCAATTCTGTGATTGACTACTAATGAAAGAACTAAGAACTTTTAGACTTTTATATCTACCTGGCCACTGGATATCAACTGGAAATTTTGCAGGTACCTGAAACACAAAGTGTCTACCCCTGAATTTTCCTCTTAAATCTTTTGCTTTTGTGCTTTTTTTTTTTTTTTTCTTTTGTTTGGGTGCACCATCACTGACTCAGTTATCACAATAGATAACTGGTTATCATCTTGGACTCTTTGTTGTCTCTGGTCCCCCATGTCCAATTTTAAGTTTTTATAATTTATATGCTAAACAAATTTTGAACCTCTGGTCTATTTTTTTTCACTGTTATTGTTATAATGGTGCTGTTTTATACATTTATCATTTGTCATCTGGATTACCCCAACAACTTCCTATTTTGTTTTCCTGTGGATAGACTTAACTTTTTCAGATTCCCCATTACTGATGTTTAAAGCCTTTCAATGAGTCTTCAATGTCCATAGTCTTTCAATAATCTGACCCTTCCAGATTTCCATCCTTACTTTGGGCCATTATCATATATCTATATACTTTATATTTCAGCACTACTAAATTGTGCTGTTTCTCACTCTGGACATTTTTTTTATGCCATCCTGTTTCTGGAATGCTTTTCCCCTGTTGTATTTCTGTAGTTCTAATTGTCCTTTGAGTTTCGATGCAAATATCCTCTCCTCCATAAAACTTTCCCTGGCTCTTTCCCTCTCTCTGGCATACACACACAGAAAATGGTCTTACCACCATGTATTATGTAACTGTCAACTTTCTTGATAATAGTACATGTCTTGGTCACATTTTTATATGCTCCGACTAGCACAAAATTTGCCAAATGGTGGAATAATAATAAATAATTGAATATAGTAACTAAAGACAAAAATGAATTTTAAAATAAGCTCTAAAGGAAAATTACAAGTACTTTATCCTTTTTATAAAGTGTTATTTTTTTCTTTATGTATGACTTTACTTATACTACATATTACTGTATTTAATAAACATCAATTATATAGTAATCATGAAAGATATGACAATCATATGCATATCCTTTAAGTTGCTAGGTGAGTTTAGGTTTACTTCTACTATGTTTGACATTCTTGTGCCTGTTTCAAATTGGAATGAAGTTCAGTGACGTGGGAAATAAATATAAAATACCACATAACTATTTATTCAAGAAATAGATCTGTAGAGCATGTAAAGATTCTTGAAAATCCCGTTATTGCTGCAATGCTGCTTGTAAACAAAATGAACTTTAGTGAATCATTGAAAATTTTTATTTTTGGTCACCCTAAGAAAATGTACAGAATATTTTTTTCCTATTTTTAAAACCCTCATTTTACTTTTTCCTACAGATTGTGGTCTAACCTAAATCTTTAGCTTAATCACTTATTTTTTTTCTTACTCTCCCTTCTCTTTGGCCAAGCCATTTAACTTACCATACTTTGTGTTTTATGCTTTCCTGTCTGTTTGCCTAAGCCCAGCTTCTTCATACTTCTTCAGACGATGTTGTCCTCCACCTCCATATATCCAAACTCTGCCCTTTTGCCAGACAGAGGTCAAAGGTCACTTCCTTTGCCATTATAGTCTCCTCTGCACCTTAGGAAAAGTGATCTCTCCCAAAGTCACAGGAGTTTGAGTTGTAACTCTCTTAGTACTTCTACTTCATTATCACTGGTGTATTCTGACACAGTTGACCTTTAAACTAAGCCATATTATGTTCTGCACCCTCTTTTAAGTAATGACCTTTTCCTGAGTTTTAGCAAGAATGATACATTTTTCATTTTTATATTGACATACACACAACAAAATACCCTTTATATTACAAGGTTTCCCCTGCTATCTAAAAGTAGAGTATTTCTCTGAAAGTTTTTGTAAGCCAATATAGAATAAAATGAAGAAGCAATTACCATTAATTTAAATGGAAAATTTATTAGGTTTCCCAGACTCAAAAAATAACCTCTCTTAAGATTTTCTGATACCTTAAGACATGTCTTGTTTAATGGATGCACAAAATAAAATGAGATAAAGCACAGGTGCTCACAGACACAGTTCACAGCAATGGCAGCCTGATGCTGAGATGTTGAGTGCAGCTCCCAAGGAAGGAGCTTGGCGGTGCCCCTCTCAGTTCACTGCAAAGCACTCACTAAACACTATTTTTGCTTTTTCCTTTTTTGTAAAAGCAGAAATCTTCTTCAGATTTCTTTTCCTTAGCAAAAATAAGTACTAATGCAGATCATTTCTAAAATGCAAAGTGGCATTAATGGGAACTTTTAGAAAGCAGGTGATACTATGTGTATAGGTATTATTCAAATAACACATGTTGAATGACTAAATGTGTGATGTACAAAATGGTTAAATAATTATATAATGATTAATTAGATAAAATGAATCATAATCAATTCAACTTATACATATTGAGCAGCTACTACTATATGTCACTCATCCTGTCTTATAAAAGAATTCTAGAACTCCTCAAGATTTCAGGCTAGTGGAGAAACTGGACATTAAGTACTGTGCAATAATTTTATACACAATGAAGATGCTATGAGAACAGAGAAAGAGTGTCTAAACAATCTGACAAGGCAATGAAGGCTAGTTATAAAAGATGATAGCTTGTCCAAACCTTGAAGGACTAGTTAGGGTTAGTTACATGCATAAAGTTGGAACAGTATTTTAAAGAAAGGGAACAAATGTAAAGGTCAAAGATGAAAAAATATCATGAACTTTTGACACGAGTGTCAGGAACTCACTTGCAAAGGATTTTTGGGCTGCCCTGAAGAGTTTGACTTTATTAGAAAATTTCCTCATTTTCATAAAAAATATATTAAGCAGAGAGATGACAAAATAATGCTTCAGTGTAGGAAGAGTCCTTTTGAGGTGGCTGTGTTAAAGGGGGTAAGACAGGAAAGAAGACCTCCAGGAGAGTTTGCAAAGTTTTCCAGGCTATAAATAATGGGAACATAATCTAAAAAAGTCTTGGTAAGGGTGCCATGGAGAGGAAGGAGTTGAGATGTAATTAAGAGATAAAATTCACAAGACTTGGCTGGAAATGCAAAGAATGGGAGAGGGGACCTAGCACACTTACAGGTTTCCCACACGGGACACAGATGATGTTCACAATGACAGCTTTAATAAGAGGAAGAATAAAATATGTAAGAGAAGATGATGAACTTAGGTATTTGTTGTTTTGGGTGTAGGTTGACATCTAGAAGATGATTTCTAGGACCCAACTGTGTGAGTCAGTTTGGTCTACAATAACAAAATAGTAGATACTGGGTAGCCCATCAACAGTATAAATTTATTTCTTACAGTTCTAGAAGCTGGAAGTCTGAGCTCAGGATGCCAGCAAGGTTGGGTTCTGGCAAGTACATCTTCCATGTTTTAGAGAGCTTACTTCTTATTTATTCCCACATGGTAGAAAAAGAACTAAATAGCACTCTGGCCCTTTCTAAGGGCACTAATCCCATTCATGAGGGATCCACCCTCATGACCTAATTATCTCCCAAAGGCCTCACTTCCTCACTACATTGGAGATAGGGCTTCAACATATGGATTTTAGGGGGACACATTCAGTACTGCAGTTGGTTAAGACAAATTAAGCTGAGGAAAGGAAGATAAACATTTAGAAGCATTAATAAGGATGTTGTATTTTATCTAATATGCACTAGGAAAGTACTGAAGGGTTAAACACAGGGAAGATGTGTTTATCCTTCCAGTTTATGTCATCTTCTACTGATTCCCACCTCAAGTTTTGTACCCAAACTAAAACACTTTTAGTTCACTGAAAATACCACGCTTTTCTCCTCTGGCTATTTGCTTATAAAGTTCTTCTCCTTGGGAAATACAGCCTTCTAAAACATCTATGAGTGCCCTAGATTACCTTTAGTTATCCCTATGCTCTCTCTAATGACCTGTACTAGCACCTGTAGTAGCACTTTTTGTACTATTTTAAATAAAATTTTTAAAGTATCCATACATAAAGAAAGTCCACAAATAATTGTACAGCTCCTTAGTAAGCAAATTGTAAGATGTCCCCTAAGAACCCTACCTATCCTCTTGTGAACACACCCTATATAATCATCCCACCTTGAATGTGGGCAGAACATGTGATTATGACCACATATTCTTCTTTGATCAAATTACACTATATTACACTCCTTTATGGCAATAAATTCTCCTGCTGGTTTTGAAAAAGTTAGCTCTGATTTTGTTTGAGAGTCATGTGTCTGAGATCTAAGGATAGCTTGTAAATACTGAGAGCAAACTGATTGTGGTTGAAGAATATATTCTGTATGATTTCAATTCTTTTAAATTTGTTCAGATTTGTGTTATGGCCCAGAATACAGCCTATCAGGAATGTTCCTTAGATACTTAAGAAAAAAAAAAAAAAGAATATTGTTGGGTAGAGAGTTATGTAAATGTCAATTAAATCCCGTTGTTTGATGATGTTGATTTCCTCTCTGTCCTTACTGATTTTCCGTTTAGTTCTTCCATCAATTATTGACAGAGGTGTTGAAATTTCTAACTATAATTGTGGATTTTTCTACTTTCCTTTTTTGTTTTTTCTTCACATATTTCATAGTTCTAATTTTTGGTCCATGCATATATAGGTGGATTGTGTTTTTTATGATTATATAATATCCTGTATCTCTATTTTCTTTGCCATGTAGCCTACATCATCTGCTGTTAATAAATATAGCCACTCCTTACCTTTGATTAGTATTTATCTATCATTTTCCATCATTTTTCTTCCAACCTGCTTATTTTGTTATATTTGAAATGAGTTACTTATAGACAACATATACTTGAGTCATGGTTTTTTTTTTTAAACCACTCTTCAAATCTCTGTATTCTAATTAGTATATTTAGATCATTTGTACTTAATGTAGGTGTTGATAAGTTAAGGCTTATGTCTGCCATGTTATTTTTCTGTTTTCTATTTGTTCTCTCTGTTTTTCATTTCTCTGTTTTCTTCTTCCTGCCTTCTTATGGGATATCATTAAATTTTGTTTCTTTATAATATGTTTGTTTTCTTTAATTGACCATGTTTTAGTTTTAAAATAAAATTATGTACCTATTCTTTTAGAACTTTTTTTCTTTGTTTTAGAACTTGTTTTCTTTAATTGACCATGTTTTAGTTTTAAAATAAAATTATGTACCTATTCTTTTAGAACTTTTTTGATGACCCAGTAGGAAGTGTGTGTGTGTGTGTGTGTGTAAATACACACACACACACTACCCTGGGAAGGGATGAGAGAGAGAGAGATAGGATCCTTTTGAGAAACTTAAGAAGCTAGTATTAAGAGGCAAGAAAAATTCAAGATGGTACTGTTTATTACTATAACAAAGTAGAAGAAAGTTTAAATGGCAGTAGATGTTTAAAAGCTTCAAATGCTGAGAAGTGGCAAGATCATTAGGGACTTTCATGACAGCAACTATAACGCGTTGAGGAATAAACATGTGGTAAGGTAATTAGGAAGATCAAGTCAAAACTGAGGTAATCTTTCAAAAGGTTTGAATTTTTTTTAAAAAATGAAAGTAAGAGAGTGACACGGTCACAAACCAATTGTCAAGGAAAGAGTTTTTGTTATCTTTTTAACATAGACCCAGTCTTAAAATATTTATAAATAGCGTAAAAAGAGCTAGTAGAAAGGACAGTAAAATACCTAAGAAAAACAAATGGATAGAAAAACTATTTGGGGCACCTGGGTGGCTTAGCTCCTCGGTTAAGCTTCTGATTTTGTCTCAGGTCATGCTCTCATGTTTTGTGAGTTCAAGGTCTGCATCGGGCTCTGTGCTGACAGCTTGGAACCTGGAGCCTGCTTTGGAAATCTGTCCCCCTTTCTCTCAGCCCCTCCTCCACTCATGCTCTGTCTCTGTCTCTGTCTCTGTCTCTGTCTCTCTCGCTCAAATAAATAAACATTTAAAAATTAAAAAAGAAAAGAAAAGAAAAAAGATTCAGAACACTGTTGAAAGAAACAATCTTGCCTTCTGAGGACTAACTGCCTGGTATGATATATATGTATATATACATACATACATACATATATATATGTATATGTAACTGCAAGAAGGTAACATCAGATGAAAATGTTTTGAGTTGACCTTCTACCAATATCCTTTTTCTTTAGTCATGTCTGAATACCTTTCTCTATTACCACATCACTTCAATTGATAAACCTATGAATTGAGTTCTTTTAATATTAGTTGCTATTTCTGAGCCTCCAGGTGGCAGTGGCTTTATTGCAGTGGCTTTTGTGACACTAGCAGTCTTAGAATGCAATGCAAGAAATCATAAAATCATTCTTACACTGCTTGCCTTGCCGCAGAGCCTCACAAACATTCAAGTCCCACTTCTCCATATGCTGTGCACGGTATCCTGAGTTCACCAGACACCAGGATGCACGTGCAGGCGTTTCATATACTCAGTCAGTTAATACAAACTAGAATTCACTTAAGTCAATTAACTTAGAGTTGTTTTAATTAGGAAATAATAAGAATATGTTGTTTGTCATATGTCATCCTGTAGGCAGAAATAAGATTATATTTTTACAACTTCACCACCTAAGTGCTATAACAGTGGAGAAAGTTGGTATATGATTTTAATATTAAACATTCCCTGATTTCTAAAACTGAAAGCCTTTTCAACAGTTAAGATCCCATTCATTATGATCAGCAATTGCTTAAAAAAAAAATGAAGACGCATCCCATACATTTCACAAGTGTTTTAGACATTAAAAACAAAAGAAAACTTGGAGTTGTAGTGTTATAAATACAAACTTTGTATTTAAAGGGAATCAATTGTTCTTAGTAGTCACTAAGTCGTGCTACCTGGAAGACTAAAAAAACTGATTTATGAATCTCAATAATTTTTATACCATGGCTGGATTATTTTTAATAAATCCTTTGTCATGTAAGGCAAATGTAAGCGATATTATTTTGGTTTCTTTGTATCACTATACTTTTTTAAGTAGGAAAAATGGAGACTTGCTGGTTGGAAACATCAGATATTAAGAGTATAATCTCTCACTTTAGAAGATTATGAAATGCATGATTATCAGAGTCTCCAGGTTCCTGGTTACCAGGTCACAATTTTCAGACTTGTATTCGACTAATGTTAACCCCAAACTAACTTTATGACGAAGAGTCCTCATGAGTTTTGATGTCACACAGAGAAGTTAAAATCATGTGTTTTGATTTATATACTTTATCCCATTAGGGAAATTAAATCAGCTTTCAATTTCTTTTTCATTTTTTTTACTATAACATGGTGGGGTGAGGGGTGTAGGAGTCCATAGAGTTATTGAGATAATTAATACAAATAAGGCATATTTCATACTGCCTAACACAATCAGTACTTTGTATTTTTTTTCTTTCATGTATTAACCAGTAGTGGGAAATATACTCTGTGATAATTGAGAGGCAATATATCTCCTACGCACGGTTGGCACACGTTGGTTTTTCACACCTACAAAGTTATCTGGAAACTAAATTAGCAATCACAGATGTCTTGGACAAATTAGGAAGGGAAAAGAAAAATTTGTTGTTTAATTGGATTTTCTCTGTGGCAACCTTACTTGTTCCTCCCTGCACTGATAAGCAACTATGTAAAAGTATTAGAAATGGTTCTTTTAGTTGATCCTCCTGTTATGTAAGCAATTTATAGAGTATACTTGACAGTCTTTCCTTCTCTTTGTCCCTGTCTTAAATTTCATGCACACCAACTAACTTTCTTATGACATTTGACTTTCAACTTTCATTCATTTGTTCATTCATTCATCCATTCATTTATTTACTCATGAACTGAAGAAATGCTTATCAAATGCCTATTTCCAGAACTTTGGAAGCAAGATGGAATATTTCTGCCCTCAATACACATAATGCTGAATATGAGAGAACAGATACTTAAGGATATAGTAATGTGGGATTGAAATTTTCTATCATAATAGTTCCCTAGGGATTCTCTGGAGGACATATATATGAATAAGATATTTTATTGGCATGAAAGTACTCATAAAATTAGAAATGTGGCATTATACACATTCTAGCTATTTATATTGCAAACATGGGCTTTTTATAATGGCTTTATTGAGATATAATTTACATATCATAAAATTTGCCCTTTTAAATTAAGTATTCATTTCAGTGGTTGTGCAACCATCAAGAGTATATAATTTTGAGCATTTTAACTCTCCAAAAAGAAATCCATACCCATTAGTAATCACACTACATTCCCTCCCATATCCAGGCTTGACAACTATGAGTCTACTTTGTGTCTCTATGGATTTGCCTATTTTAAACATTTTTTATAAATAAAGCCATACAGTGTGTGGCCTTTTGTCACTGGCTTCTTTTACTGAGCATGTTTTTGAGGTTCATTGATGTAGTAACTGTATCAGTAATTCATTCTTTTGATTGGTGAATAATATCCCATTGTATAGATATACCACATTTTGTTTATCCATTCATCACTTGATTGGTACTTATGTTGTTTCCACTTTGGGATGTTTAATACTGTTGCCGTGAATGTTCATGTACAAGTTTATGTATGAATATGTATTTACTTTGCTCTTGGGTATGTACCCAGGAGTGAAATTATAGGCCATATGATAACTATATGTTTAACGTTTTGAGGAGCTGTCAGTATGTGTTCCTAAATGGCTGTATCATTTTACAGTCCTACCTGTAATATATAAGTTCCAATTTCTCTATATCCTTACCAGCACTTTTTGTTTTCTGGTTTTGTTTTGTTGTTGTTTTTTAGCCATACCAGTGAGTATTAACTGGTATCCCATTTTGATTTTGATTTTCCAAGTGCCTAATGATGTTTAGCATTATTTGATGCATTTATTGGTCATTTATATACATATATATTTTCAGAGGGGGAAGAAATGTCAACTCAAATCCTATGCCCATTTTTTAAAGTTTATTTTGAGAGAGAAAGAGAGAGCAGAGAAAGGGAGAGGGAATCCCAAGCAGTCTCTGTGCTGTCAGTGCAGAGCCCAACACGGGGCTCTATCTCACAAGCCATGAGATCATGACCTGAGCCAAAATCAAGAGCCAGATGCTTCACCCACTAGGTCATCCAGGCACCCCTTCCTTTGGCCATCTTTAAATTGGATTATTTGACTTTTTATTGATGTGTATGCATTCTTCATGTATTCTAGATACATTTGGTATTGAATCTAAGATGATCTTAACTGATCCAAAATTATAAAGCTTTTCTTCTAGGATTTTTATAATTTTAATTCTCACATTAGGTTTTATGATCCATTTTTATTTCATTTTGTTTGTTTGATATAGAGTGTCAGCTTCATTCTTTTGCATTTGGATATCCTGTTTCTCAGCACTATTTTGTTGAGAAAACTATTCTTTCACCTATTATAAATTTTTAAATCAGGAAGTGTGAGTCCTGCAACACTTTTTTTTGCAAGCTTGTTTTACTTCTTTTGGATCATTGGCATTTCCACATAAATTTTAGGAGCAAGTTATCAATTTTGAAAAATATATGTATATATCTTGGCTTTTCATAGGGATTTTTTAAAATTTGAAGATCAAATTGGGGAGGATAGCCATGTTAAAAATAAGTCTTCTGATCCATGAACATGGAATTTCTTTCCATTTGTTAGGTCGTTTTAAATTATTTCCAACAATGTCCATCATTTTCAGAGTACAAGTTTTACATTTCTTTTGTTAAATTTATTTCAAATTATTAAATTGTTTTTGATACTAACAATATAACTGCTTTCTTAATTCTATTTTTGATTGTTCATTCCTAGTGTATAGAAACATAATTCCTAGTGTATAGAAATATAATTGATCTTTATTTATTAATCCTGTATCCTTCAACCTAGTAAATTAGAAACTTCATCTTTTAGTTCAACAAATTTTATTCAGATTTTTAAGTATCTATATATAAAAAAATGTCATCGGCACCTGTGAATAGAGATAGTTTAACTTCTTCTCTAAAGTGAAGTGTTTATTTGTTTTCTGGCCTAATTTCTTCAGAACAATGTTCAACAGATGTGTGGACATTCTTGCCTTTTTCCTGACCATAGAGAAAAACATTCAGTCTTTCACCATTAAATGTAATGTTAGCCATGGGCATTTGTGAATGGCTCTTACCAAATTGAGGAATTTCCCTCTAATCTCTATTTCGTTGATTGTTTTTTTTTTTTTCATTAGGAATGTTGGTTTTTTGTCAAATGCTATACCTGCATCTTTCATTTTGCCATAATTGTTAAAAGTGCTTTAGTCTTTTTCATTCTATCATTATTGCATTCTTCTTTGTAAATAGATATTATCTAATATGAAATTTTAATCCCTTTTCTTTCTTTCTTTCTTTCTTTCTTTCTTTCTTTCTTTCTTTTTGCTAATTTTGTTAGTGGCTACTCTGGGAATACAACTAATATCTTTACTTATCATAATCTAATCTGAATTAATACTAACCTTATTTTTATATTTAAAAAATCTTCCAATAAAGCCCTGTTTCTCCTCCCTACTTTGTGCTCATTTTCATACAAATGACATTTCTTTACATTTTAGCCCATTAACCCAATTTAATAATTCTTTCTTTTTTTTATTTTATTTTTTAAATGTTTTTTTTTTTATTTATGTCTAGGAGAGAGAGAGAGAGAGACAGCGTGAGCAGAGGAGGGTCAGAGAGAGAGAGGGAATCACAGACTCTGAAACAGGCTCCAGGCTCTGAGCTGGCAGTCAGCACAGAGCCCGACGCGGGGCTTGAACCCATGAACCGCGAGATCATGACCCAAGCGAAAGTCGGACGCTTAACCGACTAAGCCACCCAGGCGCCCCTAATAATTCTTCTTTACATAGTGTATTTTTTTTAATCTGTGAGAAGAAGAGTTACAAACAAAAACACATGTTACAGCAACTAATATATATCTCTGTAGTTACCTTCACTGATACTCTTTATGGCTTCATTTGGCTTTGGGTTATTATGCAGTGTTCTTTTATTACAGTTTGAAAGACACTTTAGAACAAGTCAGCCAGCAAAACAGACAGACAAAACCTCAGTGTGTGCTCATCTGGAAATGTCTTAAGTTCATCATATTTTGTTATGTTGGGTTTTTTGTTTGTTTTCTTTTTATAAATTTTAATTTTAACTCCACATAGTTAACATACAATGTAATAGTTCTTTCAGATGTATCGTATTGATTCAACACTTTCATAAATGCCTTGTGCTCATCAGAAATAATGCATTCCTTAATCCTCATGACCTATTTTACCCATCATCCCAACCAAATCCCTTCTGGTAACCATCAGTAGATTATCTAGAGTTAAGTATCTGTCTCTTGCCTCCCTCCTCTTTTTTTTTCTTACACTTTGTTCATTTGTATTGTTATTTAAATTCCACATATGAGTGAAATCATATGACATTTGTCTATCTCTGACTGACTTAATTCACTCAGAATAATACTCTCTAACTCCATCCATGTAGTTGCAAATAACAAGATTTCCTTTTTTGTGGTTGAATAGTATTCCATTACATATATATTTGGTGTATACTATATCTTCTTTATTTATTCTTCAGTTGATAGACACTTGGGATGTTTTCAAAACTTGGCTATTGTAGATAATGCTGCCATAAACATCTATGTGCATGTATCCCATTGAATTGGTATTTTTTTATTCTTTGGGTAAACACCTAGTAGTAGGCTACTACCTATGTTTTCCTCTTAAGATTTTGATGTATTCATGTCTCACATTAGGTCTCAATTCATCTTGAATTTATTTTTATGTGTGTGTAAAAAGTGGTCCAGTTTCATTCTTTTAATATTGCTGTCCAGTTTTCCCAACACCATTTGTTGAAGAGACTGTCATTTTCCCATTGGATATTCATTCCTACTTTGCTAAAGATTAGTTGACCATACACTCGTGGGTTCATTTCTGGGTTTTCTATTCTGTTTTATTGATCTATGTCAGGGCCACACTGTTTTGATGACTACAGCTTTGTAATATAACTTAAAGTCCAAAAATGTGATGTCTCCAGCTTTGCTTTTCTTCTTCAAGGTTCCTGTGGGTACTCGCAGTCTTTTGTGGTTCCATACAATATTTAGATTTGTTTGTCATAGCTCTGTGAAGAATGCCAGCGGCATTGGCAATAAACATATAAATTGCTTTCGGTACTATAGAAATTTTAACAATATTTGTTCTCCCAACCCAGGAGCATGGAAGGTTTTTCCATTTCTTTATGTCATCTTCAGTTTCTTTCATTAGTGTTTTATAGTTCTCAGAGAATAGGTTTGTATAGTTCACTTTGCTTAGGTTTATTCCTAAGTTTAATACTGTTTTTGGTGTTATTATAAATGAGATTGATTCCTTAATTTCTGTTTGGGCTGCTTCATTATTGGTGTATGGAAATTCAACAGACTTCTGTATGTTGGTTTTGTATCCTGCAACTTTACTGAATTTGTGTATCAGTTCTAGCAGGTTTTTGGTCGAGTCTTTCAGGTTTTCTATATAGAGTATCATGTCATGTGCAAATAGTGAAAGTTTGACTTCTTCCTGACCCAGATTTGGATGCCTTTTATTTCTTTTTGTTGTCTGATTGCTGTGGCTAGGATTTTAGTACTATGTTAAAGGACAGGGGTGAAATTGGACATGCTGTCTTACTCCTGACCATAGAGGAGACCAGTTTTTCTCCATTGAGGGCGGGGTGTTTTTCACATCAGCTGTGTGTTTTTCATACATGGTCTTTATTATGTTGAGGTATGTTCTCTCTAAACCTACTTTGTTGAGGGTTTTATCATGAATAGATGTTGTACTTTGTCAAATGCTTTTTCTGCATCTATTGAAGGGATCATATGGTTTCTATCCTTTCTTTTATTAATGTGGTGTATCATGTTGATTGGTTTACAAATATTGAACCTCTCATGCAGCCCAAGAATAAATCCCATTTGATCATGGTGAATGTTTCTGTTAATGTATTGTTGGATTCAGTTGGCTAGTATTTTGTTGAGAAATTTTGCATCTGTGTTCATCAGGAACATTGGCCTGTAGTTCTCTTTTTTTAGTGAAATCTTACCTGGTTTTGGTATCAGGGTAATGGTGACCCCATAGAATGAATGTGGAAGGTTTCCTTCTTTGTCTATTTTTTGGAACAGTTTGAGAATAGGTACTAAGTCTTCTTTAAATGTTTGATAGAATTCCCTTGTGAAGCCATCTGGGCCTGGACTTTAGTTTGTTGGGAGTTTTTTGATTACTGATTCAATTGCTTTGCTGGCTATTGATCTGTTGAAGTTTTCTACTTCTTTCTGCTTTAGTTTTGGTAGTATATATGTTTCTAGGAATTTATCCATTTCTTCCAGGTTGTCTTATTTGTTGGCTTATAGTTTTTTATAATATTCTCTTATGATTCTTTATATTTCTGTCATGTTGGTTCTTATTTTGCCTCTCTCATTTATGATTTTATTTATTTGGATCCTTTGACTTTTTTGATAAGTCTGGCTAGAGGTTTATCAATGTTGTTGTTTTATTTTTTCAAAGAACTAGCTCCTTATTTCATTGTTCTGTTTTTGGTTTGTTGTTGGTGGTGGTGGTGGTGGTTGTGGTGGTGGGGGTGGTGGTGGTGTGTGCGTGTGTGTGTGTGCGTGCGTTTACTTTCTATATCATTTATTTCTGCTCTAATGTTTATTATTTCCTTCTTCCTACTGGCTTTAGGCTTCATTTGTTGTTTTTTGTACTATATGCATTAAGTGTAAAGTTAGCTTGTTTAATTGATATTTTTCTTGCTTCTTAATATAGGCCTCTATTGCTATGTACTTCCCTCTTAGGAGTGCTTTTGCTGCATTCCAAAGGTGTTGAACCATCATATTTTCATTTTCATTTGTTTCCATGCATTTTTAAAATATCTTCTTTGATCTCCTGGTTGACCCATTCATTGTTTATTAGCATGTTGTTTAGCTTTCATGTATTTGTGGTGTTTCCAAATTTTTTCTTATGGTTGACTTCTAGTTTCATAGTGTTGTGGTCAGAAAAAGTGCATGGTGTGATTCAAACTTTTTGTATTTGTTGAGGCCTGTTTTGTGACCCAATATGTGAATTTATTCTGGAGAACGTTCCATGTGCACTTGAAAAGAATACATATTCTGCTTTTTTAGAATGGAATGTTCTGAATAGATCTGTCAAGTCCGTCTGGTCCAATGTGTCATTCAAAGCCAATATTTCCTTGTTATTTTCTGTTTAGATGTCCTTTCCATTGATTTAGATGGGGTGTTAGAGTCCCCACAATAGACAGATTTTAGATCAAACACAACTGCAGATTGAAAGTACAGGGAGAGAGAAACATTTATCACACAAATGGATGTCAAAAGAAAGCCATAGTAGCAATGCTTATATCAGACAAACTAGACTTTAAAACAAAGACTGTAAAAAAAGACAAGAGCATTGTATAAAGCATACTATATCATATCATAAAGGAGAAAATCCAAGAAAATATAACACTTGTAAATATTTATGCACTCAACATGAGAGCACCCAACTATATGAAACAATTAATAACATAAAGAAACTAATTGATAGCAACACAATAATAGTAGGAGACTTAAACACCTACATTTGTTGAAGGATAAATTTTCTGGATATATTATTCTTGCTGCATGGTCTTCTTTTACCACTTTGAATATGTCATCTTTCTGGATTCCATGGTTTCTGATGATACGTCAGCTATTAATGCTTTTGAGGATCTCTTGTGCATAATGCGTTCTTCTTCTCACTTTTTTCAAATTCCTGTCTTTGTCTTTCAGAAGCTTAAACATGATGTATCTAGATGTGGATATCTCAGTGTATCATGCATAGATTTATGCCAGGCTTGAATGTACAGATTATTTTCCCTCAAAATTTGGATTTTTTTTTAACTTGGAATGTTTACCCATCATTTCTTCAAATAATATTCCTGCCCATTTTTTACTCTCTTCTCATTCTGTGGCTCTTATTATACATATGTTGGTGTGCTTTGTTGTTTCCCATAAGTCTCTGACATTTGATTCATTTTTCTTCATTCTTTTCTTTCTATTTTTCTGACTGGATAATCTGAACTGACCTATCTAAGTTTATTCAGTTCTTACTTCTGCCACTTCAAACCTGAGGTTGAGCACCTCTAGTGATTTTTTTTACTTTTATTATTTTTCCTTTCTCTCCAGAATTTCTAATTTTTAATAATTTCTATCTCTTTATTGATAGTCTTTATTTGATATGACATCAGTTTCATATGTTAATTTAATTATTTAAATATAAATTATTTTAGTTCTTCAAATAATTTAACTGATTTTTTTTTTAATTTTTTTTTTTAATGTTTTATTTATTTCTAGGAGAGAGAGAGACAGTGTGAGCAGGGGAGGGTCAGAGAGAGAGGGAGTTACAGACTGAAACAGGCTTCAGGCTCTGAGCTGGCAGTCAGCACAGAGCCTGACGCGGGGCCCGAACCCACGAACCGCGAGATCATGACCTAAGCGAAAGTCGGACGCTTAACCGACTAAGCCACCCAGGCGCCCCAATTTAACTGATTTTTAAAATTTGCCTAGGAAATCCAACATCTGGGTTTTCCTTTTTAATTTTTTTTTTTATTTTCCTGCTTCTTTCCTTATGGGCCCAACTTTACTGTTATATTTCATACCTTGTAATGTTTTGTTGAGAACTTGATATTTTAAGTAATAATATAATGTGATAACTCTGAGTATCAAATTCATCCCCTTTAGAGTTTGCTGTTCCTATTTATTGTTGTTGTTGTTATTGTTTCTGCTGCTATTTATTTCATGATTTTCCTGGATTAATTCTGTAAAGTCTATATTCTTTGTCATGAGCAGCCGTTGAAGCCTCTGCCCAGTTAGTGGTCCTCTAATGATTTGACAGAGATTTCTTTAACTGCCTTGAACCAATGAACCAATAATTGCCAAGGGAGTCTGTATATGTGTTGGGCAATGTGGCAGTTTACAGTTCTCCTTTACCTTTACTTTCTGCTTTTGTGGAGCCTCGATAGAAGACAGAGTTAAGAAAAAACTGGAGCCTTGTCATGTCTCTGGGTGTGTGCATAGCCCTTCACATAGATGTGACATCTTAGACTCTCAGTACTATATTCTAAATTATCACAGACCCTTGAAAGACAGTTCATTTCCCACTTTTTCCCTTAAAGTTTTTCACCCAGCCTCTTGCTATTCTCAACAGGTATCATCACCTCAGAAAACTATGATATTAAATAGTTGCTACTGATTATTTTAGACAAATATGCTTCAGAATAGGCTTGTTCACACTGATTAAGCTATGAGTCCTGTTAAATAGACAAGCCCTGGATATGGGACTTTTCCAAGGAGTTGCCAAACAGGTCAAATAGTGACAATTCTCGGGGTGGGGGGGGTGTGTGACACTTTTTGGTGTTTCAAACTCATTCTGTTGCATTCAGTGTCTTATAACTGTTATAATAAGTTTCTCACACTTACTGTGCTTTCAAGACTGTTGGGTTTCCAGGTTTGTGAGGAGCTACAGAGAAGAGAATAAGAATATGGCAGGTTGCAATGCCAGAAAGCTTGATACTCTGTCAGAAATTCAGCCATTTTCCTTGAATGGATACTCCTCAGTTTGTTGCAAGATTTAGTGAGTGTTCAGAGTTCTGTGAGAGTTGATTTTTGACAAACTTTGCTTTCACAGAGGAGCATATTTTTAGTTGCAGAACTGCATCTCCACAAACATTCCACCTGTGCAGAACTGCATCTGTACCAACATGAAGTTTTAAAATAAATTCTGCTCCTTTAGACAATATGACCTCAGTATAGATCAGCATCTATAGGTAAGAGTGGTTACATCATTGATGAGGCATTTGCGTGCATTTGAGTAGTCTTCCCTGCATTTTTGGGGGGAAGGTACAATATTGACTTTTAAGGAAAGTAGCTTGTTTTTCAAGAGTGCGGTTGTTTCAAGGTCCAAAGTGTTTTCACACTGATAAAGGATCAAACGATGTCAATTTTTTAGTTACACCAAAGATTCGTCTTGTAATTTGCAAACTTTTTATAATTTAAAATTTTGTGTAAAAACCATGTTCTTTAATTGTAAGATTAAATGTACCAATACAGCCATTTTACAGTAAAACAGAATTTATTTTTAAAATGAAGTGATGATTCATAGGATCCAAAAACTTTGAAAGCAACAAGCTAAAATAAATAATCTCATTCACCAAGCACAGATTAATCATAAACTTGGAAAGAGTAAACTGAACAGTAATGGGAGAGCCCAAATCTAATTAAAAGACTGATAGTATCTCGGCCCATATCAGGAAACTATTTCTGAGTCCTAAAAGAATGTGTCCATATGAACAAGGAACTAATGTTAATTACAGATGAGAAGCTGTGAAACAGGTAGAAGAAATGCCAGAAAACTGAAGTCGGAAAATTAGTCTCATTCTTCAAACAGAGAAGGAACTAAAGCTTGGTGGGAATGAAACTAAACCTTGGGGGAAAAAAAGTATTCCAGATTACCTACTTAGAAGTTTACTCTATCTACCATTTAAAGCATATGTTGATTTTTGCAAAATATAAAAGTATCTCATGGCATCCTTGTGAACAAGATAGTTGCACGTAACCATAACCAAAGACAATTGGTGAATGGTGTAATGTCTTCTTTGATATTTCCATTGGGCTGCTAGAGAACTATGTCATTTTTGTCCTCTATTTGCCTACTTAGAAATGCATAGTTTGCATTATTATGGGGGAAATAGTCATATATTAAATGGCAGAAAAGGATGAATACCATCATAGAAAAAAAAATCAAAAAGATGAAACCCAAACAAAGACAACGTAAACCCCCTAATGTAGGCCCCAGTGTTAAATTACACAGAATCAAGATGGGTACTGTCTTTTTTTAATTGCTGATATTAAAGTGTTTTGCAGACACCATAGAAGGAAGCATTGCGTGGAATGGAATTGCAGATTTTATGATTTCTGAGTTCTCTTCCAATACTAAGATTTGGAGATTATATAAATGAACTTTTTATTTGAAGAAAAGTTAAAATATTTTAATAACTGACAGAAATCAGATAGACATAAAATATATTGAATTCTGTTATAACACGGTGAAGCATTTATTTTTACCTGTTTCATTCTCTGCAAAAATCCTTCTTTTATCGTGGTGACTGATATCAGTAAGACCTCATATTGGATAGGAATATCACTCTTGGAGCAATTAGTATGCATGCGTAGATAGATTTCAGATTGCTTTGTCAATGCTGGCATGCAAAAGCCTATGCTAAAAATAAGAGAAAAATAATTTAATGTTGTTTTGCAGAAATAACTTTTAAGTATTCAAATTGAACCATCACTATCTTAAATTGTAGCTCTGTGATTTCACCTAATGAAAGAAACTAAATGAATCCTTGCTAATGCATTATTGGTATGTGCAGAACAAGAAGAACAAATCACACAAATTTTCCCACTTAATTATTGTGCTAGAAATTCATTGTCATATTATTGACCTATTTGGTCATGCCCAAGTTAATCATGTCTGAACCTTTCCCAGTGGGAAATAAGCTTGTTCACTTCCTGTCTTGCAAGAATATCAACTAAAACTCAGTCACATATGCCTCTAGCCCTATCACTGCAGCCCACCGTAACCATCATCTCCAACAGCGAGACTGCAGTCTGCAGTGAGCCCGGGAGACTTAGTGTCAGAAACTCATCACTTCCTGTGTCCTTTTTTCCCCCATTCTGCTCAATCATTTGCCACATTAAATTAAACCTTACTCTGTTTGCCAAAACCCTCCCTGCTTTCTCTTTGCAAGGAGCTGTTTTGAAATACGGAAACAGAGTTTACATGCAGTAACACACTAGTAAGCCAGCAACTTTAGTCGCTTATTAAAGTCAAGCATGTGTCTTTGTTTCATGTTGCTAATGATGTGGAACCATAGAGGCCCGAGTATATTTCGCCTGGACGGTGTGGGAGCAAATGCTGAGAGCTCATTACTTGGCTCCCCATTGGAATCCTGCAGGCTCCTGCTCATTGAGGAGACTGTGGGGGCTTTGACAGAATTATTATACTGAATATTTTTAGACTCATTAAGTATATCACCAAAGCAAAACATCTCTTCCTTAGATGCAAATGTCTGCAGCTACTGTGGCTTTGCTTTAGTTATTGCAGAAAAAAGGATGAGGCTTGAAAACAACTTAAGAAAAAGACTTTTCATGCCTGAATGTTTGATTTTGCTACTTATATTGGGACTGTCTGTGGCTGTTTTGCCACATTTGAGCCACTTGTACAGAAGTGCTATTTACAAAGATAAACACATTCATATCCCCATATTAAGCAATAATCAAAATCTTTTTTTAATTTTCTGTGTGTCCTCTAATGCAATTCTGGATGTGAAGCTTTGGTGATTATACTTTGAGCTGAGGGTTATGATATTCATTCCCAAGATTATAGAGTAACTTTTGGTGCCTGACCTAAATCTAAACTGAGAATGACTGTGTAGTTAAAATAATAATTTGGGGGAATAGCTGTTCTCTAATTCGGGAATTGTAACATATGCTGCCTGGCATGAAAGATGACACACTGTCTTAGATCATTACAATACCTTAACACAGCAGTCTGATTTAAGGTTGAAGAACAAGAAAGGAATTTCAACCTACCTCCAGATTGTCTTGCTCTTGTGGATTTCAGTTCAACTTTAATATTACTTTATTGAGGCTTTTGGTGATTTAATTTAGGCTTAAGAAGCCCTTAAAGAAAAAAAAATGCACACCTTAAAATTAATTCTTTAAAGCAAGGACAGAGCACTGCATTTATGGTGCCATTTGCTATGGAAGTTAAGTTGGATCTATACAGCATTTCATATTTCCAAAAATAAATTAGGTTTCAGTGCTTTGATGGAGAGTCTTTAATTTCTCATATACTACTGTTTACCAGTGTGTCAAACATTTACCACACCCAGCACTTAAGCTGAGATGTGTTCTCTGGACATCTAAACATTAAGATTTGATCTGAAATATTTTGTACTTTAACGAAAAAATTGTTTGTGCACTAATATTCAGTGCTTTGGAAGAAATACTCTTTGATTTTATTTGCGGTTCATTTCTCACACTACAGTGCTTTGACAATGGTGACAGTGACTTCATACATCAAGAATTTCTCCTGCTTTCCATGACCGCCAGGGAATCTGAAGGGAATACTTTACATCTGAAACATGTTTTCCTTTGGGATTCTACCATTAGAATAACAGGTCTGATCAGTAGCCCATTATGAAATAGAACGTCTACAATGGAAGAAAGAGAAAAGAAGCAAAAAAAAATCTTAAAAAGCAATCACATAATAATAAACTACAAAACTGGGAATTTTACATGCATATTAAATTTATACTATACCTTTTAGAACTCCAATACCCTTTCTTAGGAAGTTCCAAGATCCTATCTTCTTCTAATATCAAGAACATAAAACACTGAATAGTGTGAAGTAAGAAGTGTTTAATTTGGATGATTAGACAGCAGTGATAATGTGGCCAATGTCATGGAATAGTTTTTTGGAAGAGTTCACTTTATATGGAGTCCCAGGGAGAGGACTCAAAATTCCTATCAGTTATTCTAAACGAGATCATGAAACAGGATATACATCAATTCCCAACAACTTTTGCACTTTTTACAAATAAGAATTCAAAATATAAATCTTATCCATAATGTGGATGGGGAATTTTGGGTGTGAGGGTAGGGTCCTAGAAAGGACAATCAGAGAAGGATTAGCTGAGACAGAGTCTTCTGAGTAAAGATATGAAGGAATCAAGAGAGCTAGTCATGTGGATATTTAGAGAAGAGTACTATAGCAATATAGTATGCACAAAGTTACTAGAGAAGAGCATATCTGGGCAAAGAAAAAGCTAGTATGAAGGAAGGAAAAAGGAAGAGGAGAACAGAGCTTAATTAACAGCCTTATTATTTATTATTTTTTAAATTTATTTATTTTTGTCTTGTGTTGTTTCTCTTTCTCCAGATTTTTATTTAGATTCCAGTTAATTAGGGGCAGCTGGGTAACTCAGTCAATTAAGTATCTGGCTCTTGATTTCAGCTTAAGTCAAGATCCCAGGGGCATGAGATTGAGCTCCTGAGTGGGGCTCTGTGCACACAGCATGGAGCCTACTTGGGATTCTCTCTCTCACTCGCTCTTTGCCCCTCCCCTGCTTGCACTCACATGCTCTCTCCTCCCTCTCTCAAAATGAGAGAGAGAGACAGCATGAACAGGGGAAGGTCAGAGAGAGAGGGAAGTACAGAATCTGAAGCAGGCTTCAGGCTCCGAGCTGGTTGTCAGCACAGAGCCTGATGCGGGGCTCGAACCCACGAACTGTGAAATCATGACCTGAGCCGAAGTCGGATGCTCAACTGACTGAGCCGCCCAGGCACCTGGAATAGTTCTATTTTTAACTTTTTGAGGACCCTCCATACTGTTTTCCAGAGTGGCTGCACCAGTTTGCATTCCAACTAACAGTGTGTAAGAGAGTTCCCCTTACTCCACATTCTCACCAATCCCTGTTGTTTCCTGTGTTACTAGTTTTAGCATTTTGACTAGTGGGAAATGATATTTCATCGTGGTTTTTATTTGCATTTCCCTGATGATAAGTGATAAGCATCTTTTCATCTGTCTGTTAGTCATCTGGATGTCTTCTTTGGAAAAATGTCTGTTCATGTCTTCTGCCTATTTCTTATTGTATTATTTGTTTTTTGGGTGTTGAGTTTAAGTTCTTCATAGATTTTTGGATACTAACACTTTATCAGATATGTCATTTGCATATATTTTCTCCCATAGATTACCTTTTAGTTTTGTTGATTGTTTCCTTCATTGTGCAGAAGCTTTTTATCCTGATGAAGTCCTGATAGTTTATTTTTGCTCTTGTTTCCCTTGCCTCAGGAGACATATCTAATTAGAAGTTGCTACAGCCAATGTCAGAGAAGTTACCACCTGTGTTCTCTAGGATTTTGATGGTTTCGTGTTTCACATTTATGTCTTTCACCCACTTTGAATTTATTTACTTTTGTATATGGTATAAGAACGTAGTCCAGTTTCATTCTTTTGATATTGTTCTTCAGTTTTCCCAACACTCTTTGTTGAAGAGACTGTCATTTTCCCATCGGATATTCATTCCTACTTTGCTAAAGATTAGTTGACCATATACTCGTGGGTTCATTTCTGGGTTTTCTATTCTGTTTTATTGATCTATGTCAGGGCCACACTGTTTTGATGACTACAGCTTTGTAATATAACTTAAAGTCCAAAAATGTGATGTCTCCAGCTTTGCTTTTCTTCTTCAAGGTTCCTGTGGGTACTCGCAGTCTTTTGTGGTTCCATACAATATTTAGGTTTGTTTGTCATAGCTCTGTGAAGAATGCCAGCGGCATTGGCAATAAACATATAAATTGCTTTCGGTACTATAGAAATTTTAACAATATTTGTTCTCCCAACCCAGGAGCATGGAAGGTTTTTCCATTTCTTTATGTCATCTTCAGTTTCTTTCATTAGTGTTTTATAGTTCTCAGAGAAAAGGTTTGTATAGTTCACTTTGCTTAGGTTTATTCCTAAGTTTATTACTGTTTTTGGTGTTATTATAAATGAGATTGATTCCTTAATTTCTGTTTGGGCTGCTTCATTATTGGTGTATGGAAATTCAACAGACTTCTGTATGTTGGTTTTGTATCCTGCAACTTTACTGAATTTGTGTATCAGTTCTAGCAGGTTTTTGGTCGAGTCTTTCAGGTTTTCTATATAGAGTATCATGTCATGTGCAAATAGTGAAAGTTTGACTTCTTCCTGACCCAGATTTGGATGCCTTTTATTTCTTTTTGTTGTCTGATTGCTGTGGCTAGGATTTTAGAACTATGTTAAAGGACAGGGGTGAAATTGGACATGCTGTCTTTCTCCTGACCATAGAGGAAACCCCATTTTTTTCCCATTGAAGGTGATATCAGCTGTGTGTTTTTCATACATGGTCTTTATTATGTTGAGGTATATAATCTCTCAACCTGCTTTGTTGAGGATTTTATCATGAATGGATATTGTACTTTGTCAAATGCTTTTTCTTTATCTATTGGAGGGATCATATGGTTTCTATCCTTGATTTTATTAATGTGGTATATCGTACTGATTGGTTTACAAATATTGAACCTCTCATGCAGCCCGAGAATAAATCCCACTTGATCTTGGTGAATGTTTCTGTTAATGTATTGTTGGATTCAGTTGGCTAGTATTTTGTTGAGAAATTTTGCATCTGTGTTCATCAGGGACATTGGCCTGTAGTTCTCTTTTTTAGTGGAATCTTTACCTGGTTTTGGTATCAGGGTAATGCTGACTTCATAGAATGAATGTGGAAGGTTTCCTTCTTTGTCTATATTTTGGAACAGTTTGAGAAGAATAAGTATTGAGTCTTCTTTAAATGTTTGATAGAATTCCCTTGTGAAGCCATCTGGGCCTGGACTTTAGTTTGTTGGGAGTTTTTTGATTACTGATTCAGTTGCTTTGCTGGCTATTGATCTGTTGAAGTTTTCTACTTCTTTCTGCTTTAGTTTTGGTAGTTTACATGTTTCTAGGAGTTTATCCATTTCTTTCACATTGTCCGATTTGTTGGCATATAATTTT
The DNA here is from genome assembly GCF_003009895.1 of Hyaena hyaena. Lineage (NCBI taxonomy): Eukaryota > Metazoa > Chordata > Mammalia > Carnivora > Hyaenidae > Hyaena > Hyaena hyaena. The sequence goes on along the minus strand of NW_024081247.1, from coordinate 468,959 downwards.
TCATAGTATACTCTTAAAATTCTGTGTATTTATATGGTATTCATTGTTCTTTCTTCTCTATTATTTGTGATTTTTATTTGGAACCTTTCTCTTTTCCTTTTGATAAGTCTGGTAGAGGTTTATTAGTTTTATTAATTTTTCAAAGAATCAGCTCCTGGTTTCATTGATCTGTTCTATTTTTTTAAGTTTCTATGTCATTTATTTCTGAAGAGCCAAATTCTTTAGAGCCTTGCAAGCCATTGGCTTGTTTTTAGAGTAAGATGGAAAAGCACTGTGGATTTCAAACAAAGTAATGACAAAATCTAAATTATAGTTCAACTGGGTCACTTTGTTTGCTCAGTTCAGAATAGACTGAAAGGTGTTATAGACATAAGTAGGGAGGCTATTTTAGTAATCTAGATAAGAGATGGTACATACCTGTGGCAATAGTGAGAAGTCAAATTCTAGATATATTTTAAAAATAGAGCCAGCAGAAATTTCTGATGACCAGATGAGGGACAGAAGAAAAATAGGAGAGTAAGGATGACCAGGATAGCTTGCCTAAGCAAGCAGAAGAATGAAATTGACTTTCAGACAAAAGGAAGGCTACAGAGGAGGCAGGTTTAGGGGAAAGTATCAGGAGCTTAGTTTTTGTTGTTTGTTTGTTTGCTTGTTATGTTTAAGTTTGTTTGTTTATTTATTTATTTATTTATTTATTATTTATTTATTTTGAGAGAGACAGAGACAATGTGAGTAGGGGAGGGACAGAGAAGGAGGTGAGAGAGGGAGAATTCCAAGCAGACTTTGCACCATCAGCACACAGCCCAATTTGGGCTCAAACTCACAAAACTGTGAGATCATGACCTGAGCCAAAACTGAGAGTTAGACACTTAACTCACTGAGTCACCCAGGTGCCCCAGGAGCTAAGTTTTAATCATGTATAACTTGAGATGCATTTTACACATCCAAGTGGAGATATGTGGCAGATTGTTGACATGCCATTCTGAAGTTCAGGAGAAATGTTCTTGCTGGAGATAATGACTTGATAGTAATACACATATGATATTTATAAACATTAGACCAAATTAGGTAATCTCAGAACAGGGAAGTTGTTGGTTACCTCACTAAGAGTTTTACTGAATTATAATATAATGGAGTTACAAAATCTGAATGGAGTAGTTTCCAGAGAAAAATGAGGGGAGAAATTATGGTAACATAAAGATAGACACCTTGCTCAAGAAGTTTTTATAAACATAAGATAAAAAATAAATACTGAGCAATGAAATGTGACTAAGGAAGGATCTAGATTACTAACACAAATGATCAAGGAGAGAACGGAGAACTGATGTGTTAGGAGAGAATAATTGAAACATTCTTGAGATACCATCCTTTGAGTGGGTGAGAGAGGGTGAGATCAATTGCTCAAGTTGAGAGATTGACCTTCATTAGGAGCATCCACAATAACAGGAGAGAAAAGCAGGGTATACTGACACAGATAAGTGGGAGATGGATATTTGAAGTTTTTGGAATATTTTTGATTTCCTAAGTATTTTTCAGTAAGTTGGAAAACAAGTTCAAATGGGAATGAAGATATAGGAAGAGGTGCTGGAGATCTGAAGAGAGAAAACCAAGTATAAAATAGTGGTCTAAGCAAGGAGAGAGCTTATCTAAGCAAATAATATTTTATGTACCTCAGGACTGTCTGAAAACTCTTTTTCAATGGCCAGCATCTATCACTACCTCTTATTCGACAGCAATATAATTTAAGTCACTGGATAAAGATTAAGGGGTTCTATCCTTAATCTTGAGTTACAGTGCTCTTGGGAAGATGGTTTAAGTAATGACAGACTAGCCATAGAACTCATCAGTAAGTGCATGAACCTTAGCTTGAAATTTCCACTTACAGGAAGTTGCCTGTTAAAACAAGTTTGAACCAGCTTTTTTTTTTTAAGACAAAGAGAGAGAAGCAATTTTTAACTCACATAATCACATGTAAGAAATGATATTTGATTTATATATCTTTATTGTATATGTTCCAAAATCATGACCATAGAACCACAAGAAAAGCTCCTGTTATTACAACTATAACTTTCTGTGCTGAGATAGGAAGGTCACCCTAAGCCTAACCCTAACCCTATCATCACAGGCCTTGCTGTTGGGTAGAAAAAAACAATGAATCTTTTACATGCTTTGTGAAAATCGAATGTTTACATGAACTTCTATGTATGAATTACTACTTCTTCTATATAGGAATAATTTGTGGAAGTTTTTTGTATTAGTGCTTGCAGTAGTTTTCTATTGCTATAACTGATTACTGCAGATTTAGCAACTTGTACATTTATTATCACAATTTCCGTAGATCAGAAGTGTAGGCATATTTTTAACTGGGTCCTCTGCTCAGGATCTCCCAAGATTGCAGTCTAGTTATCAGCAAAGCTGTGTTCCTTTCTGAAGGTCAGGGTTCGTCTCCAAGGTCACATGTTGTTGCCCATACTCAGTTTTTTCTTGCTTACTATCAGTCTGGGGTCACTCTCAGCTCCTGTGGCCCCCACAGATCCGAGCTACATCGTAGCCCTGTCACCAGGCCTCTTACTTCATAGTACTTACTTCTTCAAGCCATTAGGGTCCACTCTCCCTCTGTCTGCTAAGACAGAGTTATGTAGCCATATAATTTAACATAATCGTAAGAGTGACACCCTATTACCTTTGCCATATTCTACTGGCTGGAAGTCACAGGTTCTGCCTGTACTCACATGGACGGATTCTACAAGGCCATTACTCATTGGGCATCATCTTAGAATTTGGCTAGCACAGTGATATAGGAAGTATTCCTTATGATAATTCATCTAAATCCAAAACACTTGACTTATAAAAAGCACTTGCTAAATGTAAACTGTTATGACTGCTGTTGTATACATAATATCTAAACACAGGGACATAGTTGTAGCTTTAAGATTAAACTTTTTTAATTCATTAAATTGAGAATTAAAATTCATTCAATTTCATTGCCATCAATGAACATTCATTAGATTTTTTTTGTACATTTCTTTGTACATATCCAATGGACTATGACCTTATAAGTAAATTAGCTCACACAATGCATTGAGGCATTAGAATTTTACCCCCTCTTAAAGCAGTACCTCTTAATAAACATTTAGGTGGCTTGATCGGTTAAGCATCTGCCTCTTGATTCTAGCTGAGGTCATAATCTCACAGTTTGGGAGATGGAGCCCTACATTGGGCTCTGTGCTGACAGTGCAGAGCCTGCTTGAGATTCTCCCTCTCTCTCTCTCTCTCTCTGCCCCTCCCCCATCAAAATAAATAAATAAACTTTAAAAAAACATTCTGATGTGAAAAATCAAACCAAAGCCTATTACAATGGTTGAGCAGTAATCAACAATTTTATCCTAAGATGACCTGATCTAAAAATATGACATAAATGCAGTCAACGAGTTGAATCTCACATATTCTTGTATTTGATAACTAGCAGCTAGATTATAAATTATCCTCATGTTTATTTTTTTTTAATATTTTTTTAATTTATTTCTAGGAGAGAGAGAGAGAGAGACAGCGTGAGCAGGGGAGGGCCAGAGAGAGAGGGAATCACAGACTGAAACAGGCTCCAGGCTCCGAGCTGGCAGTCAGCACAGAGCCCGACGCGGGGCTCGAACCCACGAACCGCGAGATCATGACCTGAGCGAAAGTCGGACGCTTAACCGACTAAGCCACCCAGGCGCCCCATTTTATCCTCATGTTTAAAGAGCACTGTGCTTCAAAAATAAATTCAAAATGGATGCAAGACCTAAATGTGAGACAGGAAACCATCAAAATCATATAGGAGAAAGTTGGCAACAACCTCAAACAAAGGAAAAAATAAGATTAAAACAGAGAGGCAAACTAAGAGAATTTTAAATACAGAGAACAAACTGAAGGTTGCTAAAGGGGAAGTGAGTTGGGGATGGGTTAAATGGGTGACGGGCATTAAGGAGGGCACTTTTTGGGATGAGCCCTGGACGTCATATCTAAGAGATGAATCACTGGGTTCTACTCCTAAAACCAAGACTACACTGTATGTAAACTAACTTGAATTTAAATTAAAAAAATAAAGGGCAATGAGCTCATTTATTTCTCCTTTTGAAACATAACCTTTTTAAAATAATATGTAATTCTATCTAAACTTAAGTAAAAGGCAACCAAGTCATTTGGGAACATAGCATATTTTATTTCAATATTTTACTTTATTTCTAGTTCTAGTACTCTAGATGTTCACTAGTGGCAGGAATTGTATAGCAAAAGATGGTCATTTTCTTTTTCACTCACAAAAGTAGAACTGTAGAAATAAGTAGCATCTATTTACTTTGGATAGTATAAGAAAAATGAGATGATTGATTTTTTTCCAATAGACTCATGTATCAAAATTGCTACTATGTGAAACTATTTTACCTTCCTTAGATTGCTGCTGTATTAGTCAGGATTCTCCAGGGAGAGAAAGAAGTATTTATTTTACGGAATTGTCTCACACAATTGTGGAGGCTGGCAAGTTAAAAATCTGAAGGGTAGGCTGGAAGGCTGGAGACTCAGCAGTTCAAGTCTGAAAGCAGGCTGAATTTTCTCTCTTGGGAGACCTCAGTCTTTTTTTGTAAGCCCTTCAGTTGATTAGATGAGATCCACTCATATTATGGAGGGCAATTTGCTTTACACAATATCTGCTCATTTAAATGTTAATCCTATCCAAAAACTACTTTCATGAAAACATCTAAAAATGTGTTTAGATATCTGGGTACCCTGTTCTAACCAAATTGACATACAATATTAACCATCACACTGCCTTCCCTGTACCACCCACCTTTTCATTTGAGTAAATTATTAGTGCTAATTTGATCCATTAAAGAGATTTCATATGAACCCCAATATGAAGAACCTATAATCAAAATTAAGGATTTGAATTATGCTTTTAATTTTTTGTAAATTGGAGTGAGGGTGAGTTCTTCCATTTCATTGTTATTTTATATTCCTTTGATATACATAACTTTGGATTCTCTGTAAGTTTAACATTTGTATTAATTCATTTCTAATATGTTCCTGCCCTCTATTCTTTGCTCTTTTTTTTTTTTTTTTCTGTTGAGGTACTCTTTCTTTTTCTTACTGGTTTGTATGAACTATATATAGCATGTTTTCCAGTTCTTTGCTTCCATATTTTCTAGATTGAAATTTTGCATTTTTAAAATACAGCATTTTAGGGGCGCCTGGGTAGCTCTGTCGGTTGAGCGTCCGACTTCGGCTCAGGTCATGATCTCACAGTTCGTGGGTTCGAGCCCCGCGTCTGTGCTGACAGCTAGCTCAGAGCCTGGAGCCTGTTTCAGATTCTGTGTCTCCCTCTCTCTTTGACCCTCCCCTGCTCGTGCTGTCTCTCTCTCTCAGAAAGGAATAAAACATTTAAATTTTTTTAAATAAATAAAGCGAGCATTTTAGATTTTGCTTATGGTCAAATGCATCCAGATTTTTATTTTTCATTACACTGTTTTATACTTAGAAAATACTTGCCTGTTCTATGATCAGTTAAAAAAAAATCTATATGAATTTTCTTGGGGTGCCAGGATGGCTCAGTCGGTTAAATGTCCGGCTTTGGCTCAGGTCATGATCTCACGGTTCTTTTGAGGTCGTGTCAAGCTCTGTACTGGCAGCTCAGAGCCTGGAGCCTGCTTTGAATTCTGTGTCTTCCTCTCTCTCTTGCCCAACCCCACTTGTACTCAGTCTCTCTCTGTCTCTCAAAAATGATTAAGCATTAAAAAAATCTATATGGATTTTTCTTCTTATTCCTATGCTTTTTAATTGTTTGCATTTAACTCTTCAATTCATATTTTACCAGTTTCAAATCTTATTATATTTACAGTTTTATATCCTACCTTATTCATATAACATTATATATTGACAATTTCACATAAAAATATTATTTGATACATGAAATGAGCTGAAGATATGATTTACAGTTTTCCAAATTTCCAGTTTTCTCAACATTGTTTGTGTGTTCTGGCTTTTTTAGCTTAAGTTTCTTGCATACTATTCCTATCTCAATGACCTTAATTAAGATTAGTTAATATTTCTGGGCTTAAGTTTCTTTGTATATAATATAGTGATATTAATAGTATCTAACCCAGGTTTCTTGAGAAGATTAAAAAATAGTAATACATACAAAGTGCTTTAAAACAGTGCCTGGTAATTTTAATAGCTCATTAGTGTTAAATATTAGCATATTACATTTATTTCACAATTACCAGTTCAGATCCATTGGTCCACCAGCTAATCCTTTCCGAAATTCCAGATTTTGGTTATTTTTTGGTATATTTTATAATATATAACAGTATCTTCCATTTTACTGTTAATTTTCCCAAAAATATAACAAAAATATGCATTCTTTACATCTTTACTTCTACATCTTTAATACGTCAGATAAATTTTAAAGTTACTGTTAAATAACCACCCCCAGATAAGTTCCACTGATATTTTGTTTTGGATTGAGTTGAACCTCTGATTTAATAATATAAGAAAAACTGGTGAGAGGAGACAGTGAGATTAAGCAAACTTGTTCAATGTCACAATAATAGTAAAAGCTGGTGCTATGATTGAAACAAAGGCAGTCTTTAATAATAAAATTATATTTTTAAATTACTGTTTGAGGAATCACATTCAGGACTGAAAACCCAGTCCAGATATTTAAATAACAATTGCTTTTTTGTAAAATTCACTAGCTCATGGCCTCTTCCTCATAGTGACATCTACAAAGTATCGTGACATATTCATCATTTCTGTCTTCGTATAACTTTCTCTGCTTTGGTGATCCTGCCTCCCTCTTATAAGGGCTCTTACAATTATCTGAACTTACCTAGACAATCAAAAATAATTTCCTCATCGCAACATTTTTAATTTAATTACATCTGCAAAGTCCCTTTTGCCGTCTAAGGTGATATAGTCACAGGATCCGAGTTTTAGAATGGACGTCTTGGCAAAGAGAGGACATGGCTTACCTGCCACCGTATGCTTTCTCTTACCTTGCTATGGTGCTACGCAATATGTTACAACAACTGGGAACAAAACAAACATTAATTTCAGCTGAGTATGCTCAGAATTTACTGATAAAATGTGCGTGTTAAAAAGATTTATGATTCAATGTAACACATTCTTTATTAGAGATGATATCAGACCTCTATGGGAGCACGGAGGAGGAAGAATTTTCTTTCTGCCTGGGGCAGGGAGATGCCTCAGGAATGGCTTCCTCATACAGTAGTAATCTCTGTTGTAATACAGGACTATATTGTACAGAGTTAACCTGTAGTGATGGTTCAACAGGCATAATAGCTAATAAAATTTTACAATGTACAATTTGTTGTAATTGAAGTGAAAAGAACCCAGCTTCCTTGGCACTCATTAAAGTCTTTATATTTATTAATTAAATTAATCAAATAATATTTGTTGAGGTCTTTCCATACACCTGGCCCTGAATGAGGTATAGGGAACACAAAAATGATTTTCACACAGTTATGTCCTCAAGGACCTAATGGTCTAGCAGAGAAAGCAGACACAACCAACTACCATCGGTTGGTCTTTCTCATTAAAAAAATTGTCTTTCCTTCAGAAATCTCATATTTTCACAACATTCATATACCTTTTTTTCTGATTTACTCAAAGACTTCAAATTTTTTTCAGCTATCATCTTGACTTTTTTTTTTTTCTTTGTTACTTCCAAAGCAAATTTCGAATGCCCATGAGCTATGGTTTAGGAATTTCATGAAAAGTTTTGTGTGTCAGCATCTGTGTTTTTAATTTAATCTTCTGATTTGAAGTTTGACTTGAAACTTGTATTTAGAAATATTCAGAAAGTTTATCCCATTTTATAATGTATTTCAGAAACAGTGAAATGCTATTGATTTGGTAATCCCACATATCATGTAATGAGCATAACAAGCTGTCAAAAGAATAAAGGAGTGACTAGATCTCCACAAAGCTCATTTAGTCAAAGTGAAAGGAAAAGGAAAAAAAAAAAACAATTGTTTGATTTGACAGTACTTATACTAACATGACAGAAAATACAATAAAATTGGTTCAACTATTACACTTTCATTTATTCCAAGAACTATGACTGCCTACAAGTTGAATTTACAGCTTATGTAGCCACTTTTGAGGTATGATGTGAGAGAGCCTGAAAGTTCCCATTATTTCTATACTATTTCCACAACCACAATATAGTATCAAGAATTAGTATCAGTAGATATATGCCCTTGGGTAAAGCAGTGTGCAGATTCCTTTTTTAAATTATGGGATAACACAAAACTCTGAGACTACTGATATATAAAATAGAAATTGATTAATTCAACCACTTGGTTCATGTGAGGTTATGTCTGGAGATGGAGAATCAGGGAAGAGAGAGTCAAACATAGAAAGAGCTTTGCTGGGAGTATAGAAAAAAGATCAGACTTTTCTACATAGGCTTTAAGGAACCAAACTGGGACACCACCAGGGGACAGCATGAATACACAAGGGGCTGGTACAAATGCAATGGGAGATTTGGAAGAGGAGGAACATTTAACCAAGAAATAAAGGACAACAAAATTAAATTTTGATTATTAGCAATTTTGAGAAAAAAAATTCTCAAACTTACATGAAGCTACTTCCCTCAATCTTACCACTACCATTTTGTCTCATAAGTCCTGTGGCACCATGTTTTTTATCTTTCATAACACAAATCACATTTTGTAAATGTTAGTTACTTGTTCCTAACTTATGAAGTCCATTTTCAACCATAGAGTGTAAACTATTGGACTTCATTGTCCTGGATTCTTATCACTGTATATCTGATGCCTTGAAAATGTATAGGCATACAATAGTTGCCCAAGCTAACTGCTTAATTTATCCAGCAAATATTGTCAGTTAAAACTATGGGATATGAAGTTAGACATATATGGATTTTAATCCAGGCTTTATCATTAAATAGCACATTTTTTTAATTGAGGTACAATTGACATGCATTGTTATTTTGGTTTCAGGTATACAGCCTAATGATTCAACATTTGTATACATTGAAAAATGGTCACAATAAGTCTAGTTACCATCTGTTATTTTACAAGGGTAATAAAATATTATTGGCTGTATTCCCTATGCTGTAGATTACATCTCCATGACTTATTCCTTTTATAACTGGAAGTTTGTGCTTTACCTCTAACAACCACCAAACTGTTCTCTACGTCTGTGATTCTAGGTTTTGTTTTATTTCTTTGTTTTGGTTTTAAGGTACCACAGATAAGTGAATCCTATGATATTTGTCTGTCTCTGACTTATTTCACTTAATACAGTACTGGCAAAGTCCATCCGTATTGTTGAAAATAGATTTCATTCTTTTTCATAACTGAGTAGTATTCCATTGTATATGTATCACATTGTTTATACATATAACATACATAATTTGTGTTTATATATATGATATCTCACATCTTCTTTGTCCATTCAGCCATGATGGACACAGGTTTGTCAGTTTTATGTTTTTAAAAAACAGCTATTAATTTCATTGATGTTTTTGATTATATTTTTGGTCTCTGTTTCATTGATTTCAACTCTGATCTTTATTATTTCCTTGAGCTTTGTTTGTTCTTTTTTATTCTTCTAAGTGTAAACCTAAATTGCTTGCAATCAGAGAATCTTGATACCTTTGACTTTGTTCTTTCTTGAGAATATTTTGGCTATCCAGGTTTTTTTGTGGCTCAATACAAATTTTAGAATTATTTGTTCTAGTTCTGTGAAAAATATCATTAGAATTTTGATAGGAATTACATTGCATCTGTAGACTGCTTTGGGTAGTATGGACATTTTAGCAATGTTAATTATTCAAATCAATGAGCACAGAATATCTTTCCATTCACTTGTATCCAGTTTCTTTCATCAATGTCTTACAGTTTTCCATGCACAGGCCTTTCATCTCCTTGGTTAAATTTGTTTTTAGGTATGCTCTTTTGATGCAGTTATAAATGGGAATGTTTTCTTGATTCCTCTTTCTGATAAGTCATTACTCATGCATAGAAACAAAACAGATTTTTGTATATTGATCTTGCTTTATACAACTTTACTGAATTCATATATCTAAAATTTTTTTGGTATAGTCTTTAGATTTTCTATATAAAGTATCATGCGATCTGCAAATAGTGACAATTTACTTCTTTTTTATTCTCATTTGGATGTCTTTTATTTCTTTTTCTTGACCTCTTGGTCTAAGACTTCAAATACCATTTTGAATAAAAGTGAGAATAGTGGGCATCCTTTCTCATTCCCAATATTAGAGGAAAAGCTTTCAGCTTTTCACTATTGAGTATGATGTTAGCTATAGGCTTGTCATATACGGCATTTATTATGTTGAGGTTCATGCCCTCTATATTCACTTTGTTGAGAGTTTGTAATCATAAATGTAGTTGAATTTTGTCATATGCTTTATCTGCCTCTATTGAGATGATTGTATAATTTTTCTTCATTTTGTTAATGTGGTGTATCAAATTTATTTGTGGATGTCAAACCACCCTTGCATCCCTGGAATAAATCCCACTTGATCATGGTGTATGATCCTTTTCATGTATTATTAAATTTGGTTTGCTAATTATTTTATTGAGGATTTTTGCATCTGTATTTATCAGGGACATTGGTGTGTTATTTTCTATTTTCCATAGAGTTTGTTTCAAGGCTAGCCTCATAAAAACGAGTTTGGAAGCCTTCCTTCCTCTTCAATTATTTGGAAGAGTTTGAGGACATATATTAAATCTTTGAATATTTGATAGAATTCACTGATGAAGTCTTTTGGTCCTAGACTTTTGTTCATTTAGAAGGTTTTTTATTACTGATTCAATCCCCTTACTGGTAATTGGCCTATTCAATTTTTTTTTTAATTTATTTATTTCAGAGAGAGAGAGAGGGAGAGCAGGGGAGGGTCAGAGAGAGAGGGAGACACAGAATCTGAAGACAGGCTCCAGGCTCCGAGCTAGCTGTCAGCACAGAGCCCGACATGGGGCTCGAACCCACAAACCGTGAGATCATGACCTGAGCCGAAGTGGATGCTTAACCGACTGAGCCCACCCAGGCACCCCTGGCTTATTCAATTTTCTATTTCTTCATGATTTAGTTTTGGAAGACTGTAAATTCCTATGAATTATTCATTTCTTCTAAGTTATCAAATTTATTGGTATACACTTGTTCATATAGTCTCATGATCCTTTGTTTTTCTCTGGTATCAGTTATAACTTCTCTTTCAATTCTAATTTTATATATTGAATCCTCTCTTCTTTCCTTGGTGAGCCTAGCTAAAGGTTTTTAACTTTTATCTTTTAAAAAAAAAAAAAACAGCTATTAATTCATTGATCTCTTATTGTTTTGGTCTCTATTTCATGTATTTCCACTCTGATTTTTATTATTTCCTTCTTTCTACTACTTTTGGGACTTTTTTGTTGTTGTTGTTGTTTTTCTTTCTTCCTTTAGGTGTTATTTATTTGACATTTCTCTTGTTTCTAGAGGTAGGCCTGTATTGCTATAAACTTCCTGTTTAGAACTGCTTTTGCTGCATTCCATAGATTTTGGTATGTCATATTTCTCTTTTCATATGTTTCTAGGTATTTTTTAAATTTCTCCTTTGATTTTCTATATAACCCAGTAGTTGTTTGGTAACATGTTATTTAATTTCCACTTATTTATAGTTTTCTCAGTTTTCTTCTTTTAACTGATTTCTAGTTTCATACTATTGTGAGTAGAAAAGATATTTTATAGGATGCTATCACATCTCACATATCATATGTGGTCTAACATATGATTTATCCTGGAGAATGTTTCATGTATACCTGAGAAGAACATATATTCTACTGCTTTTGGATGGAATGTTCAGAATATATCTATTAAGTCCTCTGGTCTAATGTGTCATTTAAAGCTGATGTTTCCTTACTGACTTTTTGTGTGTATGACACATCCATTGATACTGATTTAATATCCAGTTGGGTATTAAAAGCTCCTATTATTATTGATATTACTGTTAATGTCTCTCTTTTGGTCTGTTAACATTTGCTTTATGTACTTGGGTGTTTCTGTGTTAGGTGAGTATATATTTATAAATGTTATACTTCTTTCTGGATTGAGCCTTTTATCATTATGTGGAGACTCTCTATCTTCTTTTATACTCTTTGTTTTATCTTAAAGTCTTTTTTCTCTGAAAGGAGTATAGCTACACTAGTAGCTTTTTTTTTTCATTTTCATTTGAATGGAATATATTTTTTCATCTCTTCACTTTCAGTTTGTGTCCTTACTTCTAAGGTAAGTCCCTTAAGACCAGCATATAGATATATCATTTTTATATCCATTCAGCCAATTTATGTCTTTTGACTGGGGACTTTAATTCATCTACATTTAAAATAGTTATTGATAGGAATGGTCTCATTGCCATTTTGTTGATTGTTTTCTAGCTGTTTCTATAGTTCTCTGTTCTTCTCTTTCTCTCTTCCCTTGTGATTTCTTCAATGTTATGTTACAATCCTTTTTTATTTTCTTTTGTTTATATACTGTAAGCTTTTGCTGTGGTTAATGTAAGGTTTACCTATATCATCCTATGTATGTCTCTTTTAAGTTCATAGCAACTTAAATTTGAGCACATTCCCAAACTCTATATCTTTAACCCTTCTCTCCACATGTTATGCTTTTGATCTCACTTTTTACATCTTTTTATTTTATGTATCTCCCTTAACTTATTACTGTAGTTTTAGTTAATTTTACTATCCTTGTCTTTTAACATTCTTAGTAGCTTTATAAGCGATTAATCCACTACCTTTACTATATATTTATCTTTTCCAGTGAGATTTTTTTATATATATTTTCTTGCTTTAATTGGTGCCATTTCTTTTCAGCTTAAAGTCCCTTTAATATGTCTTCTAAGGCCCGTTTCATAGTGATGAACTCCTTTAAGTCTTGTTTGTCTAGAAAACTCATTATATGTCCTTCAAATCTGAATGATCACTTTCTTGGGCAAAGTATTCCTCATTGAAAGTTTTGTTTTCCTTTTAGCACCCAGATTATGACATTCCACTGCCTTCTGGTTTGCAAAGACTGCTGAGAAACCTTCTGAGTTTGAGGTTTCCTTGTATGTAACAATTTATTTTTTTTCTTGCTGCTTATAAGGTTCTCTCTTTATCTTTTAATTTTGACAATTTAGTTATAATGTGACTTGATGTTGGTTTCTTTGAGTTACATTTATTTGAAACTCCCTGGGCTTTCTGAATCTGGGTGTCTGTTTCTATCTCCTGGTGAAGGAAGTTTTCAGCTATTATTTCTTCAAATATGTTTTCTATCCCTTTTTTCTCTCTTTTCCTTCTAAAATCCCTGTAATGCTAATGGTATTACACAAGTCCCTTACATTATCATTATTTTTTAAATTCTATTTTCTTTTTGCTGCTCCCTGAGTGAGCACCCCTGCTGTATATTGTAGCTTCGTGATCTTTTCTTCTACTTCATCAAGTCTCCTGTTGAGCCCCTCTAGTGTATTTTTTATTTTGGTTATTGTATTCTTCAGCTCTGTAACTTCTATTTTATACTTGCTTATATTTTCTATCCCTTTGTCGGTTCTTTGTTGAGTGTTCATCCATTCTTTTTCCAAGTTTATGGAGTGTCTTTATTAACACTACTTTATCTTGTAGATTACTTATCTCCATACCATTAATGTCTTTTTCTGAGGTTTTATTTTGGTTTTTTGCTTGGAACATATTTCCCTTTTTCATTTTGCCTGACTCTCTTTGTGTGTGTGAAATAGCTACATCTCTCGACCCTGGTTGGTTATGTATGTGGCCATAAGTGATGCTTTTCTCATTTAATTTTGCCCTAGCTCTTGTCTCTTTTTTACCTTTGTGATTATCTGACTGCATGATTTATTCATGAAACGCCCCCACTGTAGAGGCTGTGCCAAGATCTGTCAGCAATCCAAGAGGAGGAATTTCATTTAGCACCTAGAGTTAGCTGATTGGAACCACACCCTCAAGCAGCAGCTTTTAAAGTATTCAAATATATGTAGTCCTGTGGGACCCTAGTGGTAATCCCTGCTGGCCTCTGGACCAGAGGATCTGGAGGGATACTGTGGGCAACATTGCAAAACTTGGGGCTCTGGATGCGTGTACAAGCTTTTTCCTGTGAAGTCTCATCAAGCTGTAACAAAGACACACGTGAGCTCAAGAATGGTGTCTCCCTGCTTACTTTCCTTAGGAGTTGCCTCCTTAGCTTTAGAATGTAGGAACCATGAGGCCTAGCCCTCAGGCTGAAGCCCCAGTGTAAGTAAATAGATGTTCTTCACAGGAAAACTGGTGGCATATTTCAGTCTGCTTTCTATGCCCTGGATGCTATGGCCCACCAAGAATTATCTTTCCAATTGTTACAGTCTCCTGGAGTTCTGCAATGCCAGCCCTCTTGGTCACCAGAGCCAGACAATCAAGAGGGATCTCCTCTGTGGATTGTGTACTCCTGTTGGCTTTAGCAAGCCAGCCGGAGAGTGTTGACAGCAGCACACACTCACCAGCTTCAGAAGAGCAGTTGGAAAGTGCCTTGTCTGTGTGTACTTGTCTGTGTTCTCTTTAGGCTGGGAGCCAAAGAATCTCACAACCACTCAAACTTAACAGCCCCAGCCGGGGGATGAGGGAGTGCCGCAAATGCCCATGCTCTTCTACCTCAGCAAATGCCCTGACAGCACACCCTCACCCATCCAGCAAGATGGTGGCAGGGTACTGCATCTGATCTTGCCTGCCTGTACCAGCGTGTTATGCAGAGACTGCCACAGGAGCATCTGTTCTACCCTTATCTTTAGAGAGCATCTCAACTATCCCTGACTCCTCCAATCAACGCCCCCAGCTCAGCAAGTGAATCTTTCTCGCATATAGTCTAGGTGCTTTTTTTTTTTTTTTTTTTTTTGGTGGGTCTCCAGGCAAGCAAGGCCCCACCCAAGCCCTCCAAGAGGGGAATCTGTTTGGGACCCCTGGATGTCAGCCCATTTGCTTTTTCAAGCCAGGTATCATAGGGGCTCATCTTGCCAGTGGAGATCCCAGTGGCCTTGGTGCCCGATATGGGGCGCCAACCTTACACTCCTCGAGGAGAAGCAGTTATTTGATGAAATCTGTCTCTATTGTGTACTGCTCTACAGGATGTGGGATTTTCAGCAAGAGCCTCTGCCTCTCCCCATCAGTCTCAAAGGTCCTTTTATCCTATGTTAGGGAAACAGGTAATTTGTTATTCAGATCTTTTTCAGAGGAAAATGATCCACAGGTAACTGTAGATTTGGTTTGTCCAGGGGAAGAAATGAGATTAGGATCTTCCTATACTGCCATCTTGAACTCCTTCTCCTCCAAGTTATTTATTAATTTTGCAGAATACCCTTTTTCTAGCCTATCAAATGAGAATAGTACACATTTGATATATTAAAAAAACTAAGATATTGCAAGTAAAGTGTGTTTCACAATGCCTGGCACTAGCAAATGCTCATAATAATACTGATAATATAAATATATGTTGTTGTTATTATTATTTAAAGCAGATAATTACCCATAATCTAATGGCTATAAAAAGTATCTCATTTTGTTGTTAGCAATTTTCTAATTACTAATGAATTATTTGTGTTTTCTTTTGTGAAGAAATATCTGTTGCCAATTTTAACATTATGAAATTTATGATTTTTTCTTTCTTATGTTGGTATTGCTCATATATATCTAAGATATAGCTATATCCTAGAGGCTAATATCTGGTTGGTTATGTATGTGGCACATATTTTCTGCCAATAATGGCTTTTTAAAAAAATATTTATGGTGCTTTTTGATGAACAAAGTTCTAATAAGGTAGAATTTAAAAATCTTTTCCTTTCTGTATCCAAAGATGTTTTCTTATAATTTGCCTTCACATTAAATTTTAATACATATAGAATTTCATTTTACATTTTATATGAAGATTGGATCATATTCGTATATTCAAAATCAACTAAAATTTAGTCATTTGTCCATTCCTCGCTGATTTGTGATGCCAAACTTTTCTAATTCCAGGTTCAAACTATGTGTGGATTTCTGGTGCTCTGTTTTATTCTATTGTTTGATATGTCTATTCCTATGTCAAAACATACTGATTTAATTACTATCTTTGTATCAAGCCTTAATATATTGTAGGTCAGGTGTCTCCAACTTGATCTTCTTGGCTATTTTTGTTATTTGCTCTTTTTTTTTTTTTTTTAATTTTTTTTTTTAATGTTTCATTTATTTCTAGGAGAGAGAGAGAGAGAGAGAGAGAGCATGAGCAGGGGAGGGTCAGAGAGAGAGGGATATACAGACTGAAACAGGCTCCAGGCTCTGAGCTGGCAGTCAGCACAGAGTCCGACGCGGGGCTCGAACCCACGAACTGCGAGATCATGACCTAAGCGAAAGTCGGACGCTTAACCGACTAAGCCACCCAGGCGCCCCTTTTGTTATTTGCTCTTAAAAATTAATTTTATAATCAACTTCTTTTTTAAGTTTCCCCAAATGCCCTGTTCATGAGAATTGCCTCATAGCTATGGGTTAATTTGCCAGAATTGACATTATTATGACATTGAGTCTTCTTATGCATGGACATGGTTTCTTAATTATTTAAGTCTTATTCAGTACATTTAAAGTTTTCTAATTTATTCTCTATAAATCTTACTCATTTTAAATATTCGTTTCAAGTTACTTCATAATTTGATGTTTTGTAAAAAAAATATTTAATTATAGTTTCTAATAGTTTATTTCCAGTTAATAAAAGAATAATTGATTTTTAAATATTGACCTTATATTCAGCCACTGGCAAAGTTTCTTATTATATCTTATAACTTAGCAAGTTATTCAAAGGTAATTAATTTTTGATATATATGTATTTTCCTTATCTTGCTACATTGTTGAACCCCTCCAATAAAATGTGTAACAGCGGCTCAACAAACTACAGCTTTTTCTGGTCTAAGGTGGCCTCCCACCTGCTTTGGTAACTACCCACAAGGTAAAACTGGTTTTTATATTATTTTTAAAAATTTTTTATGTTAATTTATTTTTGAGAGACGGAGTGTGAGCAGACAAGGAGCAAAGAGAGAGAGAGACACAGAATCCGAAGCAGGCTCCAGGCTCTGAGCTGTCTGCATAGGGCCCAATGTGGGAGTTGAACCCACAAACTGCAAGATCAAGACCTAAGCCGAAAGTTGGATGCTTAACTGACTGAGCCACCCAGGCATCCCAATATATTATTAAATATTTGGGGTAAAGCCAAGGGAAGAGTATTTCTTGACGTATAAAAATTATATAACATTCAAATTCCATAAATTAAAGCTTTACTGTAATATAGCCACACTATTTTTTTTTTTTTTACATATTGTCTATGGCAGCTTGTGCACCAAATCAATATTGCTGAGTAGTTGCAACAGACAGTTTGGCCCACAAAGATGAAATATTTATTATTTAATTCTTTCCTAAAAGTTTTCTAACCTTTGGGTATAGTAACAAGATAATTGTTGTCACACATGCATCTTGATTTTTTTCAAGTGCATTTTCTCCATACAGTTAGATGATCTTATGTTTTCTCTCTTCAAAATGTTTGTTTATTTTATCTACGTATTTACCCTTTTTGTTATTGTTGACCATTCTTCCTTGCACCTTAGATTTTCTCTCTGTGATCATTTTCCTTCTCCCTGAATTGCATCCTTTCCAGTACAAACATAGGACACAAACTCAGTTTTAGTTACCTAAACTGTATTTTCATTTCATTTGTTCTGAAACAATAATTTTCCTGGACCTAAACATATACATCACCCTATATCTTCACCCAGAAATTTGGAGGTGTCATTCCATTATCACATAGCATGAAATTCCTTCTTTTATAAACATTTCGTACATATATTGCATTTACTTTGTGTGATATATGAAAATCTTGAAGGTTATACTTAATAGTTTTAGTTTGTTTCTTTGAAACTCATTGTTTGCAATGCATATGTTTAGTGATCTTTGATTGTGAGCACATAGATCTTTATCTCTATAAACCTGTACCCCAGTATAACACTGCTTCCCTTAGAATTGTATTGTTTTTTCCTGATAGCCAAGAGAAAAATAGAAGACTTATGAGTCTTCAGCTTTATTCTACGCTTAGTCAAAAAGTCTAAGTACAGATATCATCCACTCAACCTGACGCATTAGTGACTACTCACTACTCAGGTTTCCCTTGCAGATTCCCCTTCTCTTCCCTTGGGAATTTCTTTGATGTGATGTAAACCCATTACTGCAATACAAATACTTGTATGAAGAACATAGTTATTTTAAAATTAAGGAACCTTCAGAATGTCTTAGTGAATTCATACTCTTACACATATATTTTTAATTTTTATTTTGCATATTTTCAAGATTCATGGAATAAATGAATTAGGGCAAAAAAACTAGTAAGACAAAACTCTGTCTAAAATGTTTTGGTTATAAGTGTTGTTAAAGACAGTGCCAAAGAAAGGGAAAAGAAGTTCCGGTATTAAGAATGGTAGCTGGGGTGCCTGGGTGGCTCAGTCGGTTGGGTGTCTGACTTCAGCTCAGGTCATGATCTCACAGTTTGTGAGTTCAAGCCCCGTGTCAGGCTCTGTGGTGACAACTCAGAGCCTGGAGCCTGCTTCAGATTCTGTGACTCCCTCTCTCTGCCCCTCCCATGCCCGCTCTCTCTCTCTGTCTCTCTATCAAAAATAAGTAAACATTTAAAAAAAATTTTTTTAAAGAATAGGTAGCTTATATTGATTTTAAAATTCCTGGGACACATTTCCCAGATTCAATCATGCTTGTGGTTTCTTAAGTTCATCTCAATAAGCTCAAACAGACCTCAAAAGTGTATGACTCCCAGAAGTAAAATTTCTATTATAGAAATGGACACCTGTGTTTAAAAAAAAAATAAAGTGAAAAGTTCTGGGACACCGGAGTGGCGTATTTCGTTAAGCATCTGACTCTTGATCTTAGCTCAGGTGTGGAATCAGGGTCATGAGTTCAAGCCCTGTGTTGGACTCTGCACTGGGTGTGAAAAGTGTTAAGTTCTATTTAAACCAGTATTTTCCTGCCCCCAAAGTCTTCACTTAAAGGGCTTAAGTAACCATTCACCTATTATAATAGCACTTAGAAGTAAAAGAAAACATGGATTCTTTTGTGTGTTTCTTACATAGTCATTGTCTCAAATATATATATATATATATATATGTATATATATATATGTATATGTATATATATATATGTGTGTGTGTATGTGTGTGTATGATTTGTTGGACTTCAGAAATGTTGAGTATTCAGCCCAAACAGATTTTTATTTTCGGAAAGAGTAAAATAAGCAGAGATTAGAATCTGGTTAATATAAGAATAATATAATGGCAATTATTATTTTAGTTTATAATTTGTTAAAGTCAATTTCTATGAGCAGAAGAACTACTGCTCCCAAGATCCAGGATAATTAATTTGAGTACAAGCATACTTCAGAGATACCATAGGTTCAGTTCCAGACAACTGCAATAAAGTGAATATCACAATAAAGCAGGTCCAATTAATTTTTTGGCTTCCCAGTGAATAAAAAAGTTATGTTTTGGGGTGCCTGGGTGGCTTAGTCAATTGGGCATCTGACTTTGGCTCAGGTCATGATCTCACAGTTCATGGGTTCAGCCCCACATCGGGCTCTGTGCTGACAGCTCAGAGCCTTGAGCCTGCTTCAGTTTGTGTCTCCCTCTCTCTCTGCCCTACCCTACTTGTTTTCCATCTCTCTCTCTCTCTCTCCCCTAACAAATCAATAAACATTAAACATTTTTTAAAATTTATGTTTATACTATGCTCTAGTTTACTAGGTGTGCAAGACCATTGTGTCTAAAAAATTGTACATAACTAAGTTAAAAATTCTTCATTGCTAATGCTAACCATCATGAGAGCAAGTCATAACCTTTGCTGGTGGAGGGTCTGGTCTTGATGTTGATGGCTGCTGACTCTGTAGAGTGGTGGTTGCTGAGGCTGGGTTGGCTGTGGCACTTTTTAAAAATAAGACAACAATGGAGTTTGCCACATTGATTGGCTCTTCTTCAACATGAACAATTTCTCTGTAGCATGTGATGCTGTCTGATAGCATTCTGCCCACTGTATAACTTCTTTTAAATTTGGAGACCATCTTCTCAGACTCTGCCACTACTTAATCAACCAAGTTTATGTCATATTTTAGAACTTTCATTGTCATTTCAACAATCCTTTTTAAAAATTTTTTTTAATGTTTTATTTATTTCTGAGAGAGAGAGAGAGAGAGAGAGAGAGAGAGACAGCATGAGCAGGGGAGGGTCAGAGAGAAAGGGAGATACAGAATCTGAAACAGCCTCCAGGCTCTGAGCTGACTGTCAGCACAGAGCCCGACACGGGGCTCAAACCCATGCACCGTGAGACCATGACCTGAGCTAAAGTCAGATGCTTAACCGACTGAGCCACCCAAACACCCCGTCATTTCAACAATCTTAACAGGGGAAGAAGATGCCACCTCAAGAAACTATTTTCTTTGATTTTCCATAAGCAATTCCTCATCTGTTCAAGATTTATCATGAGGTTGTATCAATTCAGTCACGTCTTCAGGCTCCACTTCTAATTCTAGTCTTATTGCTATTTCCACCATATCTACAGTTACTTCCTCCACTGAAGTCTTGAACCTCTCAAAGTCATCCATGAGGGTTGTAAGCTACTTCTTTCAAACTCCTACTAGTACTGATAATTTGATCCTGTCCCATGAATCACAAATGTTCTTCCTTAATGGCATCTAGAGTGGTGAATCCTTTCTGGAAGGTTTTCAGTTTATTTTGCCCAGATCCATCAGAATAATCACTGTTGATGGCAGCTATAGCAGTACAAAATGTATTCCCTAAATAATAAGACTTGAAAGTACTCCGTGATCCATGGGCTGCAGAATGATTGTTGTGTTAGCAGGCATGAAACCAACATTCATCTTGTACATGTCTATCAGAGCTCTTGGGTGACCAGTTACATTGTCAGTAAGTAGTAACATTTTGAAAGGAACTTTTTTTTCTGAGCAGTAAATCTTGTCTCAACAGAATATTTACCGAAAATCCTCAGTAAAACAAGTTATAAACAGATATGCTGTCCTTCAAGCTTGGATGTTCCATTTCTAGAGCATAGTCAGAGTATATTTAGCATAATTCTTTAGGGCCCTAGGATTTTCTAAATGGTCAGTGAGCATTGGCTTCAACTTAAAAGTTACCAGCTTCATTAGCTCCCGACAAGAGAGTCAGCCTGTCCTTTAAAATTTTGAAACCCGTCATTGACTTCTCTTCTTTAGCTATGAAAGTCCTAGATGGCATCTTCTTCCAGTAGAAAGCTGTTTTATCTGTTGTGTAGTGTAGCCATCTTCATTAATGTATTTTCTAGATCTTCTGGATAATTTGTTGCAGCTTCTACATCAGCAGTTTGCTGCTTCACTTTGAACTGGGATGTTATGAAGATGGCCTCTTTCTTTAAATCTCATGAACCACCCTCTTCTAGCTTCAGACTTTTTTCTGCAGCTTCCTCATCTCTCTCAGCCTTCACACAAGTGAAAAGGGTTAGGACCTTGTCTCTATTAGGCTTTGGCTTAAAAGGAAGGTTCCCCCAAGAACTTACCCTTTGCATTTACAATTTGGTTAATTGTTTAGTACAAGGGGCCTAGATTTTGGCCTGTGTTGGCTTTTGACATGGCTTCCTCACTAAGCTTAATCATTTCTAGCTTTTGATTCCAAGTGAGAGACATGCAACTATTTTTTTCCACTTGAACACTTAGAGGCCATTGTAGGCTTAATAGTGGCCTAATTTCAATATTGTTATGTCTCAGGAAATAGGGTGGCCTGAGGAGAGGGAGAGAATGGGTAATGGCTGGTCAGTGGAGCAGTCAGAACACATGCAATGTTCATTGATTAAGTGTACTATCTTCTTGGGGCATGGTTCATGGTTCCCCAAAGCAATTACAATAGTAACATCAAAGATCATTGATCACAGATCACCATGGAAAGTATAATAATAATGAAAAAGTTTGAAATATTATGAGGATTACCAAGATGTGCCCCAGAGACACAAAATGAGTGCATGCTGTTGGAAAAATGGCACTTATTGATTTGCCTACTGTAGGGTTGCCACAAACCTTCAGTCTGCAAAAAGAGCCACAATGTCTACAAAATATAATAAAACAAAATCCAATAAAATGAGGTATGCCTGTTTTACTTTTCTATCTTTCTTAGATGCAAAACTAATTTGCATAACACATCATATACCCTTTTCTGCTGGGGTTCCCAAGTTGACAGAATGTTTACTTAATTAGCATGATGAAAACTTGCTATGCTGTTCATCCTCTCTGGTGAGAAGTTCAGGTTTAAGTTTAAGAAAGTGTTTCTTGGGGCGCCTGGGTGGCTTAGTCGGTTAAGCGTCCGACTTTCGCTTAGGTCATGATCTCGCGGTTCGTGGGTTTGAGCCCCGCGTCGGGCTCTGTGCTGACTGCCAGCTCAGAGCCTGGAGCCTGTTTCAGTCTGTGTCTCCCTTTCTCTCTGACCCTCCCCTGCTCATGCTGTCTTTCTCTCTCTCTCCCCCTAGAAATAAATAAAAAATATTTAAAAAAAAAAAAAGAAAAAGAAAAGAAAGTGTTTCTTTACTATACGTTGGCATCTTATAGACATGGGGGTAAGCTTAAGTTGAGACAGTAGGGCAGTTCTTCCAGAACAAACACTGCTATTATCTTAAAGGGAAGTGGAGTTTTGATTGTGAACTTATTCCTACCTTCCATCTGCTCTGCAACATTCACTCTCACTTTCGCTGCCCACTCTCTCATGCCGCTTCTTTGCATTCAGGTAACCTTCTGTGACATTTCTAACTCTGTCTTTACTTGGCTTACTTTTGTGATTTCAACTCCTCTCCTTCAATATTTTCCAATCTGAGCTTTGCTGTCAAACTGTTTCCTCTCGGGAGGACATCTCTACTAGCATGCTGTTACTTTGTGCACTGTGTGAATTCAGGTTTGCTTATAGATATTTATGCCTGCTTTCTGATTCAACTGTTGTCTCCTATTTGATAATGTCTTTCCCAAAATTTTGGCACTAATATTTTAAATATGACAGTATCAGGAGAAACTCCATGGATGGGGGGAGTTTAATTAATTAATTAATTAATTAGAATACTTGACAAGAGGCAAACTGGGTCAGCCGCCTTTCAAACTCATCAGAATACAGCTTTGTTCCAAGTCTTTCTTTCGAGTAAATGTATAC
This sequence comes from Hyaena hyaena, assembly GCF_003009895.1. Taxonomy (NCBI): domain Eukaryota; kingdom Metazoa; phylum Chordata; class Mammalia; order Carnivora; family Hyaenidae; genus Hyaena; species Hyaena hyaena. Next base: position 445,666 of record NW_024081247.1, on the reverse strand, counting down.
ATCTGTGTTTTGTTTATTCTGCTTCACATAGGTCAGAATAATGTGAAGGCTTTGCTAGTGAAAATCCTCTCTTAAACTTTTTTAACAATTTTTTTTATAAAGGCCCTTAGTTATAAAATAATAAACTCTTGAAATTTTCAGCTATAAATATAAAATTTATTTAGTAGGAAAAAATAGGAAGAGACTCTAAGATCAAGATGTACCTCTTTCTTGTGCTAGTTGGGGAGACTTGGGCAACTGTCTGATGCTTGCTTCACTTTGCTAACTCCTGTTGAACCTGGTTTTTGTATCATTTCTAACAGGAACCTTCCAGCTTATGCAGAAGTTCTTAGGTATTCCTTCTCTGAGAGCCTGTGGTCTCCTGTTTTATATACATCTTCTACTTTTCTCTATTTACATAAAAGATATTTTTATGTCCTTTGTGTTTCTGTGCTACTTTGCAGATAGGAAGCAAATAACTCACTGGATCCTTGATTCCCTGTATATAAAGTACAGGCTCTGACACAAAGTTGTTTCTCAATAAGTTTTCTTTCTGAATGAATAGTAATAGCTACACTGCCTTATGCCTGAAAATGTTGTAAGTATAAATGGGAGTGATACAATATTTCTGTGTTGTAAAGAACTATAAAAAGGTAGCGAGGGGCACTTGGGTGGCTCAGTCAGTTAAGCATCCAATTTCAGCTCAGGTCATGATCTCATAGTTCAAGCCCTGCATTGGGTTCTGTGCTGACAGCCTGGAGTCTGTTTTAGATTCTGTGTCTTCCTATCTCTCTCTGCCCCTCCCTCCCCTGTTCACACTCTGTCTCTCTCTCAAAAAAAAAAAAAAATTAAAAACTGTAGGACATAATTCTCAGTTGAGAACAAATATCTGGATGTAAATATATATCTATGTCTAAATATAGTGAGAACTAATTCATAAAGATAAAATTAATTTGAAATTTGTAGTAAATATAGACTAGAACAAACTATGATAAAATGCTGAAGTGAATAAAATATCTCTTTATAGAGATATATTAAACTACTTTGTAGAACAAACGAGTTTCTAAAGTGTAAAGTCTTCAACTGTTGATATGTATACATCATCGCTTTTTATAACTTTTCTTACCTCTTCATTACTCTGCATTTAAAATGGGCCTCCATTCTCTGGTTTCTCTTCAATCACATAAATCTTTCACCTTTTACTAAAATGGGCCTCCATTTAAATAAGGACCTCCATTTAAAAGCAGTGTTCATAGTCTTTTGAAATATTGAAGACATTCCCATGCCTTCAAAATCTGCACAACCCCAATATTCACTAACACATCTTATTCCCTCCCTTTGGCCGCAGCTGATATATTACAGGGCTCTTGAGATAGTAATTACCACTATTAGAAAATTTAGCATATTCGGACTTAATTATTTATTAATTTTATCCTTTAAAGCCAAAATGATACCTTTGATAACAGTGGTAGGAATCTATGGTGAGGAGGAAACAAAGGATCAAACTGAAAATACTTAAAAGCTAGAATTAATAGAATCTTAACTAGCCTGTGATAAGATGTGGTTGAGGGAAGTAAGCATAGCCCAAGGTTTTTGGCTTTGGTGATATAATGGAAGGTGACATCTCATTCTAAATCACAGGGCAATAGGAAGAGAAATCAGGTAGGGTGAGAAGGTTCCTGAACCCCATGGTTTCATCTTTAGGTTTTGACTTTGAGGTTTCATTGGATATATAAGGGAAAGTGTCCAGTAGTTAATGATAAAAACCACTCAGGCTTAGATGTCTGTTTTACAGATGAAATGTAGGAGACATTATTGATTGGGCTATAGTTTAAATTATGGGAATGAATGACTTCACTTATGGAAACTGTACAGAAGAGAATTAAGGGCAGAACCTTGGGAATTAATAATGTTTTGTGGTTGTAAAGGAGCAAACTAGACTGCAAAGGAAGTTTCGAACAATAGAGGCAAACCAAGAATAAAACCGGAGAAGAAAAAAGCCAAAGAAGTTGTAAGGCTTTGATACCAAAGCCAGACACTGCCCCCCCCACCCCCCACCCCCGCAACACACACACATTTACAGGTCAGTATCCCTAATGAACATAGATGCAACAATACCCAAGAAAATATCAGCAAAACACATTCAACAGGCATTAAAAGGATCATTCACCATGATAAAGTGTCATTTATTCTGGAAATGCAGGAATATTTCAATATTTGCAAATCAATCACCAAAACAAAGAAAAGAATCGTATAATTATCTCAGTAAATAAGGAGAAAGCATTTGACAAAATCAACATCCATTCATGATAAAAACTCTCAACAAAGTGTGTTTAGACGAAACATACCTAAACATAATAAAAGCTATATGAAAAACCCACAGCTAACATCATACCCAATAGGGAAAAAGCCTGAGAGCTTTTCCTCTAAGATCAGGAACAAGATAAGGATGTCCACTCTTGCCACTTTTATTCACCATAGTACTGAAAATCCTAGTCACAGTAATCAGTTAAGAAAAAGAAATAAAAAACATTTATATTGTAAGGAAAAAGGGAAATTGTCATTATTTGTAGATGGCATGATACCATATATAGAAAACCCTAAAGACTCCACCAAAAAACTACTGAAAATAGTGCATTCAGTAAAGTTTCAGGATATGAAATTAATACCCAGAATTAGGTAGCATTTCTATATACTAATAACAAAGTAGCAGAAGGAGAAATTAAGAAAACAATTCCATTTACTGTGTGCTAAAAAGAATAAAATACCTAGGAATAAAGTTAACCAAGGAGGTGAAAAACCTGTACTTTGAAAACTATAAAACAATGATGAAATAAATTTAAGATGACACAAACAGATGGAAAGATATTTTGTAATCAATTATTGGAATAATTAATACTGTTATAATGTCTATATAATCTAAAACAGTCTACAGATTCAATATAACCCCTATCAAAACCCAGCAACATTTTTCACAGAACTAAAACAAATAATACTAAAATTTGTGTGGAACTCAAAAAGACCCTTAAAAACCACAGCAATCTGAAGAAAGAAGAAAAGTTGAAAGAATCACAATTCCAGATTTTTATAAAGCTGTAACAATCTAAACAGGCACAAAAATAGACACATAGCTCAACTGAACAGGATATAGAGAACAGACATAAACCCAATAAATTGACTTATATGGTCAATTAATATACAACAAAGGAACTAAGAATATACTATCAGGAAATGCTAGTCTCTTCAATAAATGATGTTGGGAAAATTGGACAACTACCTGCAAAATAATGATACTGTACTACTTTCTAATACAAAAATAAACTCAAAATGGATTAATAAATGTGAGAGCTGAAATCATAAAAATCCCAGAAGAGAACATAGGTCATAATTTCTTTGGTATCAACTGTCGCAACATTTTTCTCTTAAGACAAGAGGAATGAAAGCAAAAATAAACTATTGTTATTACATAAAAATTAAAACTCTTTGTGCAAGAAAGGAAACCATCAATAAAATGAGAAGGCAGTCTACTGAATGGGAGGAGATATTTGTAAATAATATATCCAATAAGGGTTAATATCCAAAATATATCAAGAACTTCTACAACTCAACACCAAAAAAAGAATCCCATTGAAAAATGGGCAGAGTACCTGAATAGACCTTTTCTCACAGAAGATGTACAGATGACCAATAGACACATGGAAAGATACTTGATACTTAATATCACTAATCACCATAGAAGTGCAAATCAAAACCACAATGAGATATCACCCCTATACCTGTCAAAATGTCTACAATCAAAACAACAAGAAATAACAGGATTGGCAAGGATGTGGAGAGAAAGGAAGTCTTGTGCACTGTTGGTGGGACTGTACATTGGTACGGCCACTGTGGAAAACAGCATGGAGGTTCTTCAAACACTTAAAAATAGAATTACCATATAATCTAATAATTCTACTACTGGGTATTTACTGAAAGACAATGAAAACACTAATTACAGAAGATATATGCATCCCCTATATTTATTGCAGCATTATAAATAGTAGCCAAGATATAGAAGCAATCTAACTCTCCATTGAGAAATGAACGGATAAAGAAGATATATATACACAATGGAATATTGTGCAGCCATAAAAAAAGCATGAGATCTTGCCATTCTCATCAACATAGATAGACCTAGAGGGTATTATGATAAGTGAAATAAGTCAGTGAGAGAAAGACACAGTGAAACATCATATGATTTCACTTATATGTAAGGAATCTAAAAAACGAAACAAATGAATAAACAAACACAAAGCAGAATCAGACCTATAAATATAGAGAACAAACTGATGGTTGCCAAAGGGAAGGCAGGAAGGGGTTGGGCAAAATGGATGAAAGGAAGTAGGAGGTACAGGCTTCTAGTTATGGAATGATTAAGTCACAGGAATAAAGGGTACAGCAAAAGCAGTTAGGTCAATGATATTGTAAGAGCATTGTATGGTGACAGATGATAGCTGCACATGTGGTAAGCACAGCCTAGCATAGAGAGATGGAAAATCACTATGTTGTACATCTGAAACTAATGTAACATTTGTGTTAACCATACCCAAATAAAAATAATTTTTTTAATTTAGTCATATCAGAGGGTGGAGGTGAACTTTGCTAAAGCCATTTCAGCGAAGTGGTAGGAGAGGTCTGAAAAGTGAAGTAGCTGAAGAAAATGGAAAGACAAAAGGAGATAAGAGATTTCCAAATTCCTCTGGAGAACCAGAAATGCCACATGGCTACATATTTTATTTTCAGTCCTATTTAGTATTACACTCCATCCTTCAATAAGTCAATGAAGGTTCAAATGACACTGTTACTCAAGCTCACATAGAATGCTAGTACCTTTATCTCCTTGCATTTTCAAATATCCAATGATTCATCCCCTATCATCAGAAATTTCCAGAATTTACTAGAACATTTGTAATTTTCTTACTGTGAGTTACTATCATTCCACTTTTGTTAATCATTGTCACCCTTTTTCTTTTCAGTTCTTTGAGTATCTTAGAATTTAGTTCATAATGTTTGCTGTAAGAATGAGATTAGCAACTGATTCTTAAAAGGCATTCCTTTATTATTATATGTTTTGATAATATTTTTTGTAACCTGTGTTCAATTACTCTTGTTCAAGATAACAAATGGATTAGTAAATTTTTGGCATCTAGGACAATTTCTACTATTTTGCTGATTTTCTTTTTGTTAAAATCCTTCTAGCCCCAAAATAATATTAGATCAGTAATAAGAAACTAAGACAAGACTCAAGACTAAGGTCCTAAGACTTTTGCATTCTAGATGTAATTCATTAAGAAGTTCGTATTTACCTGACCCCTGAATTCTTATAGCTATGGGCTAGTTTATTTCTGCTCCCAGGCTCTGCCTCATTGCATGTTTGTGTTTCATATTTTCTTTAGACTTTCAGTTGAAGTTTTGCAAGTAGTTTAAAACAAATAATCTCAGAAACTTTTATATTTACTTGTGTATAAGACAAATAAAGGTACTGGAGATAACTTATAATGGACTTGATGTCTTTAAAGTCCAAAAATACTATATTTCTTCCTGTGAATTCTAACTAAACCAGGGAGCTTTTTAATTAATCATTTTTAATATACTGTTTTTATTTATTGAATTAATTTTAGTTAAATGTGATTTTTAAAGTATTTAAAGTTTAATTCATAGAACAAGTGGGTCTCATATAATATTCTAAAGATATACTGCGGGTAATCTTCAAAGAAAATTATTCAACCACCACTCATAAATTCAACACCAAAACGCCAGCTTAGGGCATTCATTTGATCATATTTTAAAATGAAGGGATTTAATTACTCTTGGGAAAATGATGGACAGGTAGACAAGGAAGTGAATACCTTAAGAATATGTTCATCTCTAAAGTATAGTGGCAACATAACCTTTGTTTTTAGTCATTATGTAATAATACCATTTTCAATTTCTTAAAAACAGCTATTTATTCATTTGAGCAATGTTAGTTTTTTTCTTATGACTATAATTTCTATTACAGAATATTAAAAGTTGTTTTATTCTTGACCTAACCTCTTGTTTTAAATCACAAAGAATAATAATTTTAGAATTAAGAATATTTAGTGAGTTTTGAGCCCTTCATAGAATTTGTGAAATTTAGCCATTTAAATAAAAAATAATTATCTTTACTATTTTAAAATCAAGTATTCATCAGAATACAGTAATTTATTTCAGAACCAGGTATATGAGAAACGAAGAAGTCTGTGAGTTTTATACTATTAAATATATAAAATATTAAATTAGCAATTTGCTATGTCATAGTATGTGTTAAAATTACAACATATATAAAACAAATGCATGTACACATTCATATAAAGGGATAGACTTGATCTTTCACTATTAACTACAAGAATTAGTAGTGTTTGCTATAATTCAATTTGCTTTCTGTCATGCCATTGAGGTTTTTATATATTAGCAGAAGTCCAAACACAGAATTTTGAAATGTATTATTCTTTATATAATTAGAATAAAAGAGTGGTTTTTTTTAATTAATTTTTTTAAAGGCCAGCTCTAGGTTTGGGAATGCATGTGAATCTTATTTTATTTTTTAAGTATACCTAAGCAGTTGACAATGGGGTTTCCAGAAATGAGCTATGTGATCTTTAACACCATCTGTGGAACAGATTTGATAATAAATGTCTCGTTACTTTTGAGGTTTGTATATTGTACATGTGTAGCTTAGTAACTGAGAACTATAAAAAGATCAGAATTCAGAATTAACTGGATTTTGTGTATCTGCCATTCCTGCCAAAAATCTGTGGAGTAGTTTGTAATTGCCATTGTTTGGGTTATTATGATAAACAGAACTGATAAGGCTTAGCTATTTGCCTTGTGAGCTGCGTGCACTTCATATCACTCTGTTGAATTAAAATTTCGTGCACATATCTTCACTTATCAGTTTTATTTTATCTGTCAGAAAGAGAAAAAGAAAGGGTGCTTCCACTATATAAAACCTTATAACAAGCAGATCAGAAATTCTAACCATTATTTTAATATTCTAGTGCAAACCAATGACTGTATGCATGTTTCTATTATCTATTATTTAAAATATATCCCTTTAGGAAAATACTGTTATTTTTTCCAAGTGGCCTTTATCATATTTTGTCAAAGCTTATCATTTTAATTGGATTACCAAAGGTACAAATACAAATCTGCAGAATACAGCATGTTTTTTCTCTCCTTTGTCAAATATGTGTAATTTTTTCTTAGAGCTGCTTCAATAGTAGGACTATTTGCTTGACTACATTTATAGCTAGAAAATGGAACTAGATTGTCTAAAATGCTAAAATGCTTTAATTTTTTCCCATGGTAAAAGTCCTCCATAATATTTCTACTTTGCAGGCTTCTTGCCTATGAAATTCCCAACTCACTAGTGGTCATATCAGATGAACTCTCAAGTTTTCAGATACCTATGATGAATAAATCCATGCATGCACAGGTCCCTCCTTCAGAAATCCTGTCCTAACAGTTGTCATACATCATCACCACCATATATACCTACTCCCAATTTCCACTCTGGTGTACTGGGAAGTGACTTTCACTTCAAGAATTTGTAATGTTGCACACCTTCCACATTTACCCAAATGTTACTTTGAGGAGGATTGTTTATTGCAGTGATTCAATGAATTTCCTGTTTGAATGTTATGTCCAATGGATTCTTCATGTATGCAGGGAAATTCTGTGTTCTTCTAAACTATCATCCAGTTTTTATAAAGATATTTTCCTCAAAAAAAGTATAAATGAAAAATTATTTTAAACTCTGTCTCATACAGTCAAATCTTCAGCAATTGTTTTTCTTTTCCAGTGCTGGAAAAGTCATTATTCCTAGACAAAGAACCTTGAGTGCTATCCTTGAACTATCAGTCCTGCCAGGATTACCTTTGTATATTAAGGGACTTCTGTGCTTTCAGTATTGACTGGTCTTTGTTTTCTGGCAAAACAATTTATAGTTCATTTTCAGATAACTATACATATGGTATTTGTATTTTAATTAAAAAGACTGTTGTTATGTCTGATTCTTATAAGTAGAAATTCATTATAAGGACACTTTCATTTCCTTGAAATGTTCCCTTTCTTTTTTTCCAGGGTTCTTAAATTGCAAAAGCCAGTTAAATTATGTGCTTTGGGGAGTTAATTTTGGGCACCATATGTCTCTAAAAATGATTTAATTTTATCTAAAGCATGTTTGTAATGATATTTATGTTCTGTAATACACAGAGACAAATTTTTTAAAGAAAAAAACACACCAGTCTACTACTGTTTCAACACAGCCACATGCAATGTGTGTATAAACTTACAAAAAATTCTGTTTCTTTTGATTAATGTATTTTTTGTTATCTGAGCTCTATTGTTGCCTTTCAAAATTTTGTCTTAGCAGAAGCACCTCAGTGGCTCTGTCAGTTGAGCGTCTAACTCTTAATTTAGACTCATTCATGGTCTTGCAGTTCGTGGGTCTGAGCCCCGCATCAGGCTCTGTGTTGACAGTGGAGATACTGCTTGAGATTCTCTCTTTTTCCCTCTCTCTCTGTTTCTCCCCGACTTGTGCTTTCTATATATATATATATACATAGACATAATATATATACATATATATATATACACACATAAACAAACAAACAAAACTAAAACTTTGACATATCAAAATGTCTTTATGAAATCAGTATGACTAATACAAAAATGTTAACTGCTATTATTCTTATTAGGGACCTGATCGTATGATTTGAGAATGTTAGAAAAGTTAAATCACAAAAAAAAGAATTAATTTTAATCTGAGGACTAAGTTGAAAGCTAATAAACAACTTTCTCCAAAGCTCTATCCATCATTTTACATGTTTTTGTTTTTTCAGATGGATGTGCCTCCAATCCTCCCCTAATTCTAGCAAATTCCGATTGTCATGTATGTAGGGCACATGTGTCTGTCTTCCATTTAGTATGAAATAAGTTACTATTCAACAGCTGTTTTAATTATGTAAGCAGGATGTGAGGAAATACCAACATTTTTAGGCAATTTAAGAAACAACCAAAAGTAGTAATTAATTCCTTACTGATTGAAGTCTTTTAATATTTTGGATAGTTCTTTCATTATAGATAAGATCACGTTTCATGAATACATTATAAAAGTTTTGTACAAAAAAACTTTATATTTTAGCAGATGGTCAAATAAAATAGGATTATTTAAACTAGATTATAGTAAATTCTCTAAAAGGAAGTAATTCTGAAGGACAAAATATAGAGGATGACTTTCTTGCAGACATGTAAGCTTAACCTACAGTTGTTGTTGTTGTTGTTTTAATGAAACAGCTAAGCATACAGTTAGTTACAGGGTTATATGTAAGGTACATGTACGTTTTATGATAAATTTCCATGTACCTTTCTCAGCTCTGTAAATGTTGACATTCTCCATATTTGGTTTGGATGTTTAAACCAGTATAAGTACACTTAAAACCCTCTGTCTGCCTAAACATTAGGTGCTTATCAATTCTATCCCTATTTTTATTAATTGTAATTTTATTAACAATTTAATTTTATTAATTGTAATTAATTTAAAATGTACACTGTTAATTTTCAGTTTTTAAGTTTACTTATTTTGAGGGCCGCTTAAGTGACTCAGCCAGTTAAGTATCCAACTTCAGCTCAGGTCATGATCTCACAGTTTGTAGATTCAAGCCCCACATCAGGCTCTGTGCTGACAACACAGAGCCTGAAGCCTATGTGGATTCTATGTCTCCCTCTTCCTTTGCCTTCTGCTCCCCGCCCCCCCCCCACACACTCTGTCTTTCTCTCTCTTTCAAAAACAAACATTAAAAAAATTTTGAGAGACAAAGACAGCAAGAGTGGGGGAGGGGCAGAGAGCGAGGGAGACAGAATCTCAAGCAAGCTCCACGTGGTCAGCATGGAGCTGAAGGGGGCTTGAACTCATGAAACTGTGAGATCATGACCTGAGCCTAAACCAAGAGTTGGCTGCTTAAGCAACTAAGCCACCCAAGTGACCCTAGTTTTCATTTTTTGTATTTAAATGTTACACTATACACATCCCTTGTGATATTACTGTATTTATTTTAAATTCTAGGCTTTAGGACATGAACATATTACAATGTGTTTTTTATTACTTAGGTGTAGACAATTAGACTGTTCCCACATTTTCACTATTGCAAGCGATGCTGGAAGTAAACATTACTTTATATGTGTCTTTGGGAACATATTATGACTCTTTCAAGAGCAGTATCTCTGATTTCAGGATGCATTAGATACCAGGAAGTCTTGTTAAAATACCAGTTGTTGGCCTCCAGAGTTTCTGATTCAGTAGGTCTGAATAACTATGCTTCTAATAAGTTCTCTTATGATATTGATCCTGCTGAATTTGAGAAGTACTAGTCTAGAATATGAAGATTTAAGTATAATCACCGGATCAAAGGCAAGCTATATCTTCAACTTATAATACATAATGTCAAATTGCTCTCCAAAGTTATTGTGTCAAATTATACACAAATTTGAGCAGTGTATGAGAGCTCAGTTTTTTCCATATTGTACCAAGAATTGAGATGGGCAGTTTTGTGTAATAATTGCCAATCAGATGAGTGTAAATGATAATTATTTGTGCTCTACCATTGACACTGAACATGTGTTCAAATGTTTACAGACAAAATCGCTTTCCTTTTCTGTGAATTGCCTATTTGTAGTATATGCCCATTTTTCTGGTGTATTATGTGTATTCTGGTGTGTATATGTGTTTTTCCTTATCAATTTATAGAGACTCTTTCTACTTAAAAAAATTAATCCTTGCTAACTGTAAGTGTTGTTAATATCTTTTCTAAACCTCTGATTTTTTGTTACTCTGTTTAAATTTAAATTTTAAAAAATTCAGTATGATTAAATGTTTCAGTTCTTTACATTGGAACTTATTATTTCAGTATTTTGTTTAAAACCGATTCCCCTTCTAAAGATCAGTTTTAAAGTTTAATTTTTTTCATTATTTTAGTCTACCTTGCTTTTATGTTAATATACATTGTCAGCTAAGAATCTAATTTTATTTTACATACTTGTATAAAGAAACCCGATTATGCCATCTTTTCTCCACTAATTTAAATGTGGGGTGCCTAGGTGGCTCAATTGGTTAAGCATCCAACTTTGGCTCAGGTCATGATCTCATGGTTCATGAGTCTGAGCCCCACGTCAGGCTTCACACTGTCAGCTCAGAGCCTGCGGCCTGTTTCAGATTCAGAGGCTGTCTCCTTCTCTCTCTGCCCCTGCCCCACTCGCACTGTCTCTCTCTCTCTCTCTCAAAAATAAATAAGCATTAAAAAATTTAATGCTCTTTGTGTTATATTTCTAACTTATATATTTGATATGAATGTGTTGTTCATCTTTCTTTTCTGACCAAATGTTTTTCCATTTCAGTGCTGACATTATTGTTAATTCCTACATCTGTATATATTGTATGTCATTTTTTTAAGCTTGGTTTTCTATTTCATGATTGTCTTAGCTATTCTGTCTTTTATTCTTCCATTTGAATTTTGGATCAAGTTCTGTGAAACCTGATGAGATTGTAGACCGCTTTGTGGAACATTGACATACCCATGACATTCTTTTCCCATTTGTGGACAAAATATACCTCTCCATTTATTTAGTTATTACTTTGTATTTTTTCATGTTTTTTTTTAACTTTCTCTAGGAAATCCTACATAATTTTAATAGACTGAAATCTAGTATCTTACATTTTATATTGTGATTATTAATGGTATTTTAGAATCACAATTCAAAATTGGTTATTACTGACTTTTCTAAATGTTTTTATTTTCTTCAGTGAGGATCTTGTAGGCAAAAAAGTTCCTAAACCCTCTCAGTACCTTCTATTGTTTTGTAGAGCCCTTTAATTTTCTGTGTAGACGTTCTTCCTCTTATGCCTATTTTTTTCTCTCATTTTCTTATTGCTTTTGCTAGTATCTGCAGTAAAATTTTGAATAGAGGTTTGATTCCTGATATCCTTACTATATTTTTCCTGATACATATGCAGATGTTTCTAAAGTAACTTTATATAGTAAAATATTTGTTGAAAGTTTTTGGTCCTTACCTTCATCAGGCTAAAGTAATTTTCTTCTGTTCCTATTCTTACTTTGCTAAGATAATTTTTTTCATTGTTGATTGTTTTTGTTCTGTATTTACATCAACTTCTTTGGGGAATGCTTATTTTTTCTTTGATGTGTTGATGTATTACATGAAAATATTTGCTGATAATGAACCATTTTTAAATTTCTGGAACTATTAAATTATAGCTCCTTTACACTATCTCCAATTAATGAGCTCCATAGATGGCACAAACTACATTCTATCAATCAATAAGTATTTATTAATCACCCTCTTATTACTAATAAATCATTTTCAGCTTCAGTCTTAAACCAAACAGTGAATTAGGAGATCACTTTTACTTTCCATCCAGAAAATATAGATAGTAAATTACTGTCTTGCTAGGCAAAGAGAGAAGTGAGAAAGAAAGTTAGAAATCTATCATGAACTATTGCTGCAATGAATTGTCCCCAAATTTGGCAGCTTAAGCCAGTAAACATTTATTTTTCTCACAAAGTTTCTGAGAGACAAGAAACAGGAGCAACTTAGATGGTTGATTTTGCTCATGGCCTCCTTCAAGGTCACAATCAAGTTGTTGGTCAGAATGGGAGTCATCTGAGTAGATTGGAAATTCTGCTTTCAAGATCACTCACAAAAGGCTGTTGGCAAAAAGAAGCTTCAATTTCTCCCCATGTGGGCCTTTCATAAAGCTGCTTATACAGCATGAGAGTTGACTAACCCAGATCAAAAGATCTGAGGGAATTAGAGAGAAAAAACCCAAAACAGAAATAGGGGGTGTGTGTGCATCTTATCTTCTTCCATAGTCTGTTTTGTAGAAGAGAGGCCCTCACTCAAAGGGAGAAAGGGAAGTGTATTCTGCTTTAATAATTTGAGGGCCTGTTTTTATTTATTTTTTATTTTTTTAATATTTTTTTATTTATTTCTAGGGGGGAGAGAGAGAGAGAGAGACAGCATGAACAGGGGAGGGTCAGAGAGAGAGGGAGTCACAGACTGAAATAGGCTCCAGGCTCAGAGCTGGCAGTCAGCACAGAGCCCGACGCGGGGCTCGAACCCACGAACCGCGAGATCATGACCTAAGCGAAAGTCGGACGCTTAACCAACTAAGCCATCCAGGCGCCCCTGAGGGCCTATTTTTAAAATCACACCTACAAACACTGTTTTTCTCTGACAGTAAATGTCAAATATTCTTCAACTCTTTATTACCCGATTGTTCACAATGTGTTCCAATTGTCCCTTTTGGGCTAGGATAACAAGGCTTTACTTATTTTTGTTTCCTCCATAACTTAAGCCAAGCAACTGTATACTCCAATCTGGCTGTGGAAAATTCCAGAAAAAGTGATGCTTTGAAATTTTTAATTTCAATGCTGAGAATAGGAGAATGGTGTAAGGCAATATTTTGGTGTGATTTGTTTATGACTGGGCCTAATGTTTTTGCAACCTGTGATTGGAATATCAAATAGTTTACATTATTGTTAGAATATTAATAATTTTCACATGTGTAACAGCAATAAAATAATATAAATCTAAATCCGTGTCATTAGAGGTCTTATGTGTTGTTATATATACATTATTATATTTAAAAGTAAGGCCATATTTATGTGATATATAGGATTTAGCAGCTTTCATTAATTTATACAGATCATCAAAATAACTTGGATTAAAAATGGAATCCATATAATTTGTGTATTAAAATAAAAAAAATGGAGAATCTTTCATCCTTGTTAGTGAACAGTAATTTACTCTATTTTACTATGAGAGAATATCAAGCTTTAAAATTAATAAATATCATATGAGACTAATCAAATTTAATCAGAAGGAATTTTTGCCAAATATATAAATGGATTATATTATATACAAACAGACATCATAGGCAATGCTCACATTGACACCAGCTCTTTGTATCTGAAATACCACATTAATGTGGACATTGAGTTTTTTCTTTCTGCATAGCTACAATAGTGATCATTATCTCAAAAGAAATATCAGTGAATTCTATCTCTGGGCTTCCTTCAGCAAGGAACTCACAAAACAAATATTGGAGCCCAACTTACCAAATCTACTACAAATTCATCTGGCCAGAAACCATTGTCAGAAAACTACCATTCCTTTTTGCTGTTGTAAAAGCTTTTTTTTTTTAAGTTTATTTATTTTGAGAGAGAGAGAGACAGAGAAAGTACGTTTGCATGAGGGGCAGAGAGAGAGGTTTACAAGCAAACTCTGTGTTGTCAGCACAGAGCCCAATGTGGGGCTCAATCCCACAAACCATGAGATCATGACCTCAGCCAAAATCAAGAGTTGAACTCGTAACTGACGGAGCCAAACAGGCGTCCCCTTTTTTGCCATTTTAAATGTCCCAGAGCACATACCATCTGTTGCCTGACTCAGCTTTCCTGATTCAGTTGAATATCCTTTCTCTTGCATAAAAAACTGAAGGCACTGAAGTATCTTTTTTCAAAATGACTCTTTTCATGTTCCAATATGCTCCTTCTGAGTTTTCTTTGAGAATATATCCATTCTTTTCCAGAGTTTTTGTAATACGTGCTTGCAGCTAAGCAACAGCCTAGTTACTCTGTCAATGGCTCTAAATTCCATTCTTCTAAGTACGTGACAGTTCTTACAGTGCCCTTGCCATGAACCTTCCGTGTGTCATGACGTGTGTGTCATGGCATGTGTGTGTCTGTGTCCTTTACTGTTCTTTTTTGTTTCTCTACCACTTCCTCCCTCATATTACCTCATCTTCCCTAAAATCTGAAGGAAAAAGAAGGAATATAATCATTTCAGGAATAGATGATTACATTTCAAAGATGTAATCATTGAAGACTTTCATTTCAGAAACACAAGGTTAATTGAAGGTGGAGAGATCAAAAATCATTCCAGTTCTTTTGGGTTTCCAACCTCAATTCTGTATCTACCCAAAGTACTTTTCCACTCACAACTTAATTCTCTCTCTTTAATTTTCCTTTTACCTATTTTTGTGTCTCTTCCCTTCACTTGTTTTCTCTCTTCTGTCATTAATTAGTAAGTTCTTGAAAGTCTTACTCACTTCTTTGCTTCCCCACTAAGATTTTACCAGCTTCACTTTATTTAGTTAATTTCAGTATTTATTGAGTTATTATTGTCTACTGACATCTTACAAGTGGGCTTTAATCATAACCATTTTCCTAAAGTAGTTGTCATCATAGTCAAGTCTTAGATTAAATCAACTGCCATTTCTAGCATCTTAAATATTTTTCCATACCTATTATTATTGATCATCTCATTGTCTTAAATGCGGATATGTATGTGTATATATGTGATTTTTATTGGATGCTGATTCTCTCTTTTTAAGAATCCCTTCAGTTTTTATTCTGTTCCATCTCTTTTTTCAGAGGCCTATTAGCTATAAATTAAAAACAAACAAACAAAACCAATCTTGAGATATTACTCTTTCTTAGTTGGTACTTAAGGAACTTCTCAGATTAAGTAGTTTAGCACTTGTATATGGACTAATTTAAGACCCTTATGGCTACCCCAAGAAAAAATTCAGAAAAATGAATAAAACAGATTTAATTTTTACAGCTGTTCTCCTCATTTAAGATGTGGATATGGGAAACATAACCATTCTGTTCACTTTAGTTAATGAGTTCCCACTTGTAAAACCTTTCACATGTTGAGAGCTCCCACTTGTAAAAAACATTACCTTCAGTTTGAAGAATTCTTCTAAAACCCTTCTTCCTCTTACTTGCCTTTTGTCATATTTTCAGATACCATAATAATGGTGTAATGCATAGGCTAAGGTGTCTTAAATGTCTTAGTGAGTACATTAAGATACAGCATATGTTCCCCAAATGTCTGTCAAGGTTGATGGAAAAATTAATATTCTATTAAAACTATTAAATATCACAGAAAATCATTTAATGTTGACAGACTTTCTCTTCAACAAGTGATGTTAATCTTTAATTCAATCACCTAAATTATCTGAAATGCCCCTAAACTAATTCCAGGCAATGTATTTCAGCACTTAACAAGCTGAAAATTCTATAGTTTTCAAGGTTATGTTTTCTTCACAAGTTAATCAATTAACCAAGAATAGTGGTTCCATTATTCTGTGGACTTGCATAAATACACATGTGTTGCTTATTACAATGCATAATGAATATAATGATTATAGCCAATTCACATGCAACACCAGGCAACTATGTTAAACATTGTTTTTAAGTAAACTGTTTTATTGAAATATACTTCCAGAAAAGTTCACAAGTCCTCCATGCACATTCTGACGAAATTTGGCAAAGGACCCCTAACATGTAACCAGTTTGCAGATCAATAAATAAAACATAAAATAACCATACTTTGTGACATGTTTTTATTCTGTTGTGAAGAAATGTTTAATATGAAATTTTTGGTGTTTATTTTTTCATCCTGAAAAATACACGAAAAAGAAATCAACATAAACAATTGTCCACATAACCAAATAAAAAGAAGATTTCAGTGACAGAATATATCATATATAAGTGTTTTAATATGGTTTTTATTATTTATTTTTATGAACTTTATTTCTTTGAAAATAACCTGATTGTAGCAATTCTATATGGTGTGGCTATGTTGACTGTTGAGGGACAAATGTCCATTGTCTTGGTAAAACTTCTACTGTGTTAGTTGCTGTTGTTTGGTTTTATATTAAACTTCCAAAAGGTAGAGAATGCCTCATAGGAGAAGTCTCTTTCTGTGTAGATTCTGTGTTGTACTAAATGTGTCACCTCTGAACACTGTGTCCACTGTATTTTAGTGCAACGAGATGTTTCCATGTCATATAGCAGAGGGAGGCAGATTAATAGGGAGTTCTAGCTGGAAATTTCTTCCCTGTTATTGTTCTCCCACAGCAGTTGATGGCTAAGTTAATTCTCTTTAGTTTTGTCATGCTCTAAAGCACACATTGCCAGGCAATGGTAAGCTTTATGAGGAAAAAAAAAAAAAAAGAAGCAATGGTGTCCATCAAAGTCTTAAAGTTGCATTTTTAAACTTTGGCTCGACCTGATGTGCCATTCAAAGAAGCTTCAAAAGATTATTTTTTTAAAGAAAGGTTCAATATGTCCCGAGGCTATCGGTTTTGAGTTAAACTGGGTGAAGTAGAAATATTTTACTCATCAGCTTTGCAGTCACAGCGTTTGCCTCAGCTAGAACAAAACTGCTGAGGCATTTAGAGAAAATTAACCCCCCATCCTGGCGGCCAGATGTGACTGGTTTCTGATGAATGCACATGAGTGGGCTGAAAAATCAGGAGACTGTGAAATTCCTGTCAGGTCCGTGCAGTGCAGAATGGGCTATTGACTGCTTTCTATATTTCCCTCCATCATTCTTCTTGAACACTGCCATTAATTTCCTCTCCTACTCTGACTTGTGTTTTTGCCCCCTCCCTCTTCCCTTTAGTTTTGTCAGCTGCAAAGAAGGATACACAAGGTGTGGCAGAATCACTTCAAACTGGTGGTCCTCTGCGGCCAGATGAGGCTGGCCAAGTTCCAGACAGACTCTCAAGAGAGTATTCAGAAAATATTAGCTGTGCAGGTAGGTGATTGCAGGGAAGTAGGAAAGATCATTCTGATCTAGATTGAAAAGCAAATGATGGGTAGTGTGATGAAGCATTAAAACCATATCCCATCAGAGTTTTATAAATTTTTAACCTCTTTAATAAACTGGAATTGCATGAAGGATGAATTCAGTAAGTTAGCATATATATACCACGCATACTTTGGGGGAAAAGGGAGATTGAAGTTATTTTTCACAAACCTCAAAACAGCTTTTTATAAATATGTTTGGTATAAATATATATTTTCAAATATTCATGCTTTGCACATGCCATTCATCTGTTCAAGAGATACTGTCAACAGTTGCCTTGTGTTGCCTTTGTGTGAAATCTACTTCAGTGAAAATGAAACTAATGTTCATTTTATTTAACTGTTTGCTTTCCCCTTCCATTTTCAAAGAGGCCCATCCTCCTAAGATTTGGAGATAACTTCATTTGAAAAATAAGCAGTTTGGGATTAGAATGTAACTGTGGTTCCAGATATGTGTGAAATTTGACTATTTGTCTCTGTAAAAACTTTAGTGGATCAATTGTCTTTATTTGAAGACTCTGATCTATTTAGAAACCCCTATTAATTATGTGAAGGCTATTATGGGAAAATTAACATTTTAATTAATATTTTAATATTTGAAATGTTATAATATGCATAAAAATAAGTTCCCAAAGGAAAACAAACACCACCTTGTTCTAGTAAAAAGACAACAACAAAAACAAAATAAAAAGTACCTGATCTATAAAATAAAATGCACATGCTCTTTAAAACCGCAATTTTAATTAACTTGCAGCATAAACAATGCATGCTGAACCTAAACACACCAGACCCTTTTTTAAATATATTAATTACGTATGCATTTCATGATGCTTTTGCCACAATTAAAGGATTCTGCAAAACATTTCCAAAGCTGGTGGCTTTTTTTTTTTTTTTCATTTTTACTAGTGGCTATTTTTGCTATATTTCTCTGAGAATGTGTATATGTGTGTGTGTGTGTGTGTGTGTGTGTGTGTATCCCATATGAAGTACATTTATACGGTGTATATAGACGCTATTTATATATACTGTATAAGGATTTCACTGATAATGGATTATAACAAAAATTTTAAATAATAGAAATTTATAGTTTTGAAAGGTAGAGCTTAAACATGTAGGTTGAATAGAGATTCATATACAAACTTGAGTATAAATTACAATTGCTGTAGTTTTAAAGATGGTAGCTTGTGTTTCTTTTCCTTAAAAGTCTGTTAACAGATAGTACATTAAAAATTAGGAAGTGACTGTGACCTGTGATTCCCTTTTAAATAATCAAAGATAATTTTGCATGTTCTAATTATCATTTTAGGAAAATATCATACTATTGCCTAAATATAAACATTCTTAAAAATCTTACAAATGATAAACCCTCATTGTGAATTAGGATGTATTTTGAATTATTGATAATGTCAGTAGAAACTTTTTGAATATCAGTAAAATGAACTCTCAAACTTATAATAATCCTTATTCTAAGTTTTTATTGAAATTCACCAATACATTTTTTTACCAAACTTAATTTTAAATTACTTATTTTGATGGTTGTTGTATGACAGTGGAAATGAAAGGTTAGAAACGATAGGTTAGTATCAGTAGGACAACTCAACTACTTTGCATTTAGACAGAGCAGCAAGGCTGGGTTGCATTTGGGGAACTTGAGGAACATAATTTAGTGGATTCTTATCTGATGGAGATGACTTTAATTTGGAATATTTCAACTTCGGCTTCTAATAGAAATATAAAAATAAAATTTTCAGAATCTTGCCACAGAACTGTAGAAACATAGGCAATCCTCTGAAAACCTCGAGTCCTAAACCCTCAGCATGACACACAGTGACCTTCATGACCCAAGCCTTGCCAACTTTCCCAGCTTCATCTCTCTCACATTAGTTCCTGAATGTCTATTTCAACCACTTCAAAATTTCTCTAGTGTGAAACCTGTGAACTCCTTCTTCTTCCCTGTGCCTAATTTCTTACCTCTTTCTGGAATACTCTATCTTGCCTGTTAAGGAACACCTGATTCAAATCAAACATCTCCTCTACAAAATCCTTTCTGAGCATTTCCCCAGTTTTCCTCTTCTTTGACTTCTTACTATATTACATACATATCATGAAACCACAGTTTATTCCTACTCCTGTGCTTTTCTGCCTAGAAGATTCTAAGCTCCTTTAAAGCTTTACAAACATCAGTGAAATTAATTCAATTCTTGCTCAGTTGTTTTTTAGTGTGTATGATAGCAAGCCATTAAGGTTTTCTGAAAGTATCCCATAGCTATCTTGTTTTTACTTATTATATCAAAAATCTTTAAATTAGAACATGATCGTGTGATTTAATATGTTTGTAGAGTGAATCTGCTGGTGTCAATCTCTACAGTTAGAGTCAACATGGCTAAAAATTGCTTAACAAACCAGACGGTACTGCTCTCTGTTCTCATATGATTTTTTTAGCATGTCAATACTAGGAAATCTAATGTTTTCTATTTTGAAGGTAGTATTAAAATGATGCCATAAGATATTAGTAAATTATTTGAGAAAACCATCTGATGAATCTTTTTAAAAGTAAATTATATATAACTGATATTGAGCAAAAACAACTCAAAATAAATGGTAAGCAGAAAACAGAAACTTTGTTTCACCCTTAGACTTGGAACAATTACTTGCAGGACTATCAGGAATAAAAAAGCATAACTGGTAAATCTGCAGACGGCAGAAAACCAAGTGGGCCAGACAAGCTTTTGAATAACAGTGATCAAGCAGAAACCAGTTAGATGAACTATTTCTGAAATAAAGGATTGGTGTATTAGACATCAAAGCTATTTATTTAAAAAAATATGTATAATATATATGCAATTATATATTTTATATGTAATTTTAATATGATCTGAAGTGAGCTATTACAATCTTAGGACGAACAGCATGTTCCAGGTGTGGCAAGCATATGAGACTTATTGACAGCGCAGGGCATATTTTTTTAGTTGTAACCTCATATCCAAGCCTCTATGAAGTACCATTATTGCATTATTTTTCTCTTTTTACTTTTAATTTATTAAGCACAGTGATATTTATTTTTTAATTTATTTCTAGGAGAGAGAGAGACAGCGGGAGCAGGGGAGGGTCAGAGAGAGAGGGAGACACAGAATCTGAAACAGGCTCCAGGCTCTGAGCTGGCAGTCAGCACAGAGCCCGATGCGGGGCTCGAACCCACGAACCACGAGTTCATGACCTAACCGAAAGTCGGACGCTTAACTGACTAAGCCACCCAGGAGCCCCAAGCACAGTGATATCTAATACCTCTTTGGCATCTCATTTGGAAAAAAAGATGAGGTTAATTCATCATTTAAATGAGAATATGATGTGGCAACAGAATGTTCATGTGATCTTAGACTTTATAGGCACAGATGTTTTGTCTTGTTAAAGGAGATGATAGTTCTATTGCATTTTCCAAAAGTTGGGTATATCTGCAGTATTTTATACCAGTGTGGGAACTATAGTTTAAGGGCCATATTGATACACTAGAAAGCAGCAATCTAATAAAAATCAGGGAGAAGGAGAAATATACAAATTTAGAATGTTTAATTATAAAAGGAAAGGTCTTTGGAAAGACAAACATCTTAAGGGTTAAGTGAACATTGGCACATATATATTTTGTTGACCTCCAGAGGGCAAAACTTGGACCCATGTTGGAAGAGGTTGGATGGTGAGTTTGCACTCAATAGGAATACACTCTTCAGCAAGTATTTCTGTCCAACCATGCACTGCTGGTGCTCCAGCAGAAGCACTGCAGAGGTTGAGGGAGAGCAAACTGGCCAAGAGTCAGCCCGAAGATCACCTCCTCAGGCTGTACTCCTGGATTGTTCACCTGACCTCCTTGCACAAACGTTTGTGTGTGGTCTGTACATCTTCACCCACTAGAATGTGAGACTTCTCCATTCAAAAGCATGTCTGATTTGTTCATCTTTATCTTCTTAGCACCAACAACAGCTCTTGAAACATAATTACTTAAAATCGTTGAGTGAATTGATAGTTATGTGAATTGATTAAGTGGCTTATTAAAATTAAATGTGATAACCTCAAAGGTCCTTTCAAGTTCTAGGTATCTACAACTCTGTAAGTTAGTAAACAAAAGCATTCTCAAGGTGCTTTGCCAAGAACTTTGATGACACAGAAGTAAGGTATTTAATCATTTCAGACATGTGCATGCACATGCACACACACACACACACACACACACACAAACAAAATGCATATAGGCACAGACCAATTTTTTATTTTGGAAGAGAACTATGTGAATCTTAAAAAGCCAGGGAAAAAATACAGGATAAAAATCTAAAGTCTCTTGGTTGAAGTCTGGGAAGATGATGGAGTAGGAGGACCCTAAGCTTGCCTTTTCCCATAGATACAACTAGGTAATGCTCACATCAGCATGAATAACTCAGAACATGACTTGAAGACTGGCAGAACAAACTCCACAACTAAAATTAGAGAAGAGGCCACACTGAAGAAAATAGGAGGGGTGAAGATGAGGTTTGGGAGTGAAACAGACCAGACCATGACCGTCAGCAGAGGGGAGGGAGCCTATGATGTGGAGAAGGGCAAAACACAGACTATCACACCAGAGAGCCCTCAAGGCAAGAGGAATCCCCATAACATTTGACTGTGAAAGCAAGAGGGGCCAAATCTCATGAGTTTTTACAGCTACCAAGACTTAAAACCTAAGATTTTAAAAATCAGAGGACTCAGCTCTGGGAGAGCCTGGAGGCTATGAGGAAGGGGAGTCCTCACCCTTAAGGAGACATGCCAACAAAAGCCAGTGGAAATACAGCATGGAAGCAGCAGTTTGGAAAATACCAGGGGCATAGAGAGGGAGAGTTATTTACTCATTATAGAGCATGGCCAGAGAGGCAGTGATCAAGGGGAGACCTCTCCAGAAACAAAGGGGCTGGAAGGTGCCTTTTACCTCCTTTGCCTCCAAGAATAAGCACAGGGCCACCTGTGGGGACCAGCATCACACTGACACTTGACACTTGCTAACTGATTAGCTTACACCAAGCCCCATCCCCCACACTTCTGTGGATTCACCTTTCCAGTCACTCTTGCCTCAGTCCCAGCCTTGCAGGTACCCTTCCCCAGGAGACCAGCACAAACCCCGCCAACATGTCATCTCCCAACTGGAACGTTTTATGGAACCTCAGTTCCAGCAGCCACAGTAGCAGTGGCAGTGGCAGTGGATCTCATTTCACAAGGAGACTAGCACATACTTTCTTAAAATGCACCCCACCTGGCCAGGGACCAAACATTGCACGTAACAGCAAAGAAAGCCTCTTTAAATGGCTGGACTGAAGGAAACAGTGGCTAGGACACAAGAGCAGGGCACAGACAACCCACATAGGAGACCTGTAGTGCCAGGTCCTAGGGAGCAGGGGACATTGCAATGCAGGATACTATAGGCTGTCTTCTTCATAAAGCCATTGCATTCAAGAGCAGTAGATGTAGCTAACTTTACTAACACCAAGAAACAGACACAGAGAGATAGAACAAATGAGGAGACAGAGGAATATGTCGCAAATGAAAGAACAATTCAAAGCCACATCAAGAGAACCAGAAAATGGATGTAAGTAATATGCCAGATAGAGAATATGAAGTAATGATCATAAAGGTACTCACTGGACTTGAGAAAGAGTGGAAGACATTAGTGAGACCCTTAACAAAGATTTTTTAAAAATCAGAGATGAAGAACACAACAAATGAAATTAAAAATACACCTGATGGAATAAATAGCAGGCTAGAGGAAGCAGAGGAACAAATTAATGACCTGGAAGACAAAGGAATGGGAAGTAATCAAGCTGAGAAAATAAGTGAAAAAAGAATTATGCAAAATGAGAATAGACTGAGGGAATTCCATGACTCCATTAAGTGTTATAACATTCACATTATAGGGATCCCAGAAGACAGAGGAAAGGGGCAGAAAATGTATCTAACTAAAATAATAGGTGAAAATATTCCTAATCTGGGGAAGGAAACCAATACCCAAATTCAAAAGGCACAGAGATCCCCCAATAGAATCAACCAAGGAGATCCATACAAGACACATAGTAATTAAAATGTCAAAAAAGTAGTGATAAATAAAAAAAATCAAAAACAGCAAGAAAAAAAGCAGAGTTATATACAAAGAAAGCCCCATAAGGCTACCAGCAGATTTTTCAGCAGAAATTTTGTAGGCCTGAAAGGAGTGGCATGATTTTTTCAAATTGCTTAAAAGGAAAGTCTGCAGCCAAGAATACTCTATCCAGCAAGGCAATCATTCAGCATAGAAGAAGAGACAAAGAGTTTTTAACAGAACCAAAAACTAAAGGAGTTATGACTACTAAACCGGCCCTATAAGAAAAATTAAAGAGGACTCTTTGAATGGAAAGGAAAGACCATAAGAGGAAAAAAAGATGCACAGAAGCAGTAAAAATAAGTATGTCTGTAAAAAATCAGTCAAGGAATTTACAAAATAAAAGGATGTAAAATATGACACCATATACCTAAAACGTTGGTCGAAGGGTAGTAAAGAATGAGTGCAAACATAAGCAACCATCAACTTAATATAGACGGCTATATGCAGTAGATGGTACATACAAACCTAATGGTAACCGCAAATCAAAAACCAGTAATAGATATGCAAAGACTAAAGAGAATGGAATCCAAGAGCATCACTAAAGAAGGCCAACAAACCATGAAATAGAGCACAGGAAGAAAAGATCAGAGGAAAACTACAAACACAACCACAAAACACAAAACAAAATGGCAATGAAAGCAAATCTATCAATAATCGCCTTGAATGTAAATGGCCTAACTCCAATCAAAAGACATAGGGTGACAGAGTGGATAAAGAAATAACACCCATCTATATGCTGCCTACAAGAGTCTCATTTCAGACCTAAAGACACATGCAGATTGAAACTGAGGGGATGGAGAGACACTAATCATGCAAATACATGTCAAAAGAAAGCTAGGAGTAGCAATACATATATCAGACTAAATAGATTTTAAAGAGTATAATAGACAAAGAAGGGCACTATATAATAATAATAGGGATAATCCAACAAGGCAATATAACAATTGTAAATATTTATGCACCCAACATGAAGGCACCCAAATATATAAAAAGAGTTAATAACAAACAGAAAGGAACAAATCAATAGTAATACAAAAATAGTAGGGGACTTTAACATCTCACTTATACAGAAAGACAGATAATCCAAACAGAAAAATCAGCAAGGAAACAGTGGCTTTGAATGACACACTGGACCAGATAGACTTGACAGATATATTCAGAAGATTTCATCCTAAAAGAGCAGAATACACATTCTTTTCAAGTATATATGGAACACTCTCCAGAATAGACTATATATTAGGCCACAAAGCAAGTCTAAACAAATTCAAAAAGATCTAAGTCATACCATGTATCTTTTCTGACCACAGCACTATAAAACTAGAAACCAATCACAGGAAAATGAATTTGGAAAGAACACAAATATATAAAGGTTAAATAACATACTACTGAACAATGAATGGATCAATCAAAAAATTAAAGAAAAAAATAAAAACTATGTGGAACAAATGAAAATGAAAACATAATGGTCCAAAATCTTTAGATTTTTGCAGCAAAAGTAGTTCTCAGAGGGAATTTCATGCAATAAGGCCCACCTCAAGAAACAAGAAAAATATCAAACAAACGACCTAAGCTTACATCTAAAGGAGCTAGAAAACAAAGAAAACCTAAAACCAGCAGAAAGAAGGAATAATAAAGATTAAAGCAGAAATAAGTGATATAGAAACAAAAAGCAATATAACAGAGCAATGAAACCAGGAGCTGGTTCTTTTAAAGGAGCAACAAAATTGATAAACCCCTAACCAGACTCATCAAAAAAGGAGAGAAAGAGAGAGATGATTCAAATAAGCAAAATCACAACTGAAAGAGGAAAAATAACAGCCAATTCCACTCAAATACAAACTATGTAAGGGAATACTATGAAAAATTATATGCCAACAAATTGGACAACCTAGAAGAAATGGATAAATTCCTAGAAGCATATAACCTACCAAAACTGAATTAGGAAGAAATAGAAAATAGAATGCCCAATTACCAGCAATGAAATTGAACCAGTAGTCACAAAATTCCCAAAACACAAAAGTTCAGGACCAGATGGCTCCACAGACAAATTCTACCAAACAAAAAAAGAGTTAATATGTATTCTTCCCAAACTATTCTGAAAAACAGAAGATGAAAGAGCACTTTCAAATTCATTATATGAGACCAGTATTACCCAGAGCCAGATAAAGACACCACATACACACCCACAAATCGAAAAACATTCCATGCTTATGTATATTGGAATTTAACATATTGATAAAATGTCTGTACTGCCCAAAGCAATCCACATTTTTAATGCAATCCCTATTCAAAATACCACCAAGATTTTTCACAGAACTAGAACAAGCAATCCTAAAATGTGTATGGAAACCCAAAAGATACCAAATTGCCAAAGCAATCTTGAAAGAGAAAAAAGCTGGAGGTATCATAATTTCAGTCTTCAAGTTGTATTACAAAGTTATAGTAATAAAAAGAGTATGGTACTGGCACAAAAATAGACACATAGATCAGTAGAACAGAATAGAAAGCCAGAAAAAAAAGCATAATTATATGGTCATTAATCTTTGACAAAGGAGGAAAGAATATCCAATAGGAAAAAGACAGTCTCTTCAACAAATGGTGTTGGGAAAACTGGACAGCTACATGAAAAAAAAAAAAAAGAAAGAAAGAAACTGGAGCACTTTCTTACACCATACTCACAAAAATAAACTCAAAAAGGATTAAAAACTTAAATGTAAGACCTGAAACCATAAAAATTCCAGAAGAGAGCACAAGCAGTAAGATCTCTGACATCGGTCATAGCAACATTTTTCTAGATATGTCTCCTGCGCCAAAGGAAACAAAAGCAAAAATAAACTATTGGGACTACATCAAAAACAAAACAAAACAAAACAAAAGCTTCTGCACAGCAAAGAAACAATCAACAAAACTAAAAGGCAACTTAATGGAATGGAAGATGTTTGTAAATGACAAATGCAATAAGAGGCTAGTATGCAAAATATATAAAGAAATGATATAACTCAACACCCAAAACAAATAATCCAATTTAAAAATGGCCAGAAGACATGAACAGACATTTCTCCAAATAAGACATACAGATGGCCAACAGACACATGAAAAGATACTCAACATTGGGACATCGGGTGGCTCAGTCAGTTAAGCATCAACTGTTGGTTTCTGCTCAGGTCATGATCTCACAGTTCCATGATTTTGAACCCCATGTTGGGCTCTGTGCTGGTAGTGCAGAGCCTGCTTGGGATTCTCTCCCTCTCTATGCCCCTCCCCCACTCAGGCTGCCTCTGTCGATGGATAGATAGATAGATAGATAGATAGATAGATGATAGATAGATAGATAGATAGATAGATAGATAGATAGATAGATAGATAAAACCTTAAATAAAAAGATGCTCAACATCACTCATCATCAGGGAAATGCAAATCAAACCTACAATGAGGTATCACCTTATACCTGTTGGGATGGCTAAAATAAAAAAAAAAAAAAAAACACAGAAACAAGTGTTGGTGAGGATGTGGAGAAAAAATAACTCTGACTGTTGATAGGAATGCAAACTGGTGCAACCATTGGAGAAAACAGCATAGAGGTTCAAAAAAAAAGAAAGAAAAAGAAAAATAGAACTACCTTACAACCCAGTAATCACACTACTGGTTATTTACCCCCCAAATTCAAAAACACTAATAAAAGAGATACAGAGATTTCTATTTACAGAATTATTTATAATAGCCAAACTCTGGAAGCAGCCCAAGTGTTCATGGTGACAGAGATTAAAATAGTACACTTACCAGGATGAGCACTAGTGTATAGACTTGTTGAACCACTATATTGTACACCTAAAACCAATATAACACTGTATGTTAAATATAGGAATTAACATTAAAAACTTAATTAAAAAACTCAAATCACTTAACAATGTGATATTGGAGAAAATCACTGAACCTGTGTGATCTTTTTAAGACAAAAGAAATTATAGAAACTTGGAGTTTTAAAATAAATACATTTAGAGACATTATGAGTGAGGAATAATATTAAATTATCTTACTGGTTAACATTACATAGTAGTAGAAAAGGTATTTAAATATACTTTCCAATGGTTTAAGAATATACATTAGAAGTCTAGAAATAAAATTTGTCACTCCCAAACAACTAGAGAAAAAAGGACCATAACATATTGAAAAATTCAAAATTAAGAAAGAGGACAGAATTAATATAAAAATGTACAATGTAGGTCCAAACATACTGGTAATCATAACTACAAATTGTTGGGGGTTTTTTTGCACCATTTAAAGTTATAGATTTAAAGATTGGTCATAAAGCAAATTCCATCTCATACAGAAGAGATGCACCTCTGACAAGCAGCTATTGAATGAACAGAATAGAGAAAAAGAAATTCTAACTTTGTTAATAAATTATCATTTAAGGGGCGCCTGGGTGGCTCAGTCAGTTAAGCGTCCGACTTCGGCTCAGGTCATGATCTCGCAGTTTGTGAGTTTGAGCACCGCGTTGAGCTCTGTACTGACAGCCCAGAGCCTGGAGACTGCTGCAGATTCTATGTCTCCCCGTCTCTTTGCTTCTCCCCCACTCTGTTTCTGTCTCAATAATAAATAAACATTTAAAAAACTAGAAAAGGGGCGCCTGGGTGGCTTAGTCGGTTAAGCATCTGACTTTCGCTTAGGTCATGATCTCGCGGTTCGTGGGTTCGAGCCCCGCGTCGGGCTCTGTGCTGACTGCCAGCTGAGAGCCTGGAGCCTATTTCAGAGTCTGTGTCTCCCTCTCTCTCTGACCTTCCCCTGCTCACGCTGTCTCTCTTTCTCTCCTAGAAATAAATAAAAATATTAAAAAAAAAACTAGAAAAAAAATTATCATTTAAAAGAGAGAGACTTTGAGACAAAAAGGATTAAAACACTCACATACGGATATTTCATATGATAAAATATGTAACTTATTATGACAATTCAATCATGACCTTAATGCCCATGACAGCATAACTTCAGAACATACAAAACAGGAACTGATTGAAATCCAGAGAAAAATGTAAAAATTTACAAATACAATAGGAAATATTAGCACATTTCTTCAAATTATTTGAAATACAGACACACCTCATTTTATCACACTTCACTTTATTGCACTTTGCAGATAAGTATGTTTTCTGCAAATTGAAAGTGTGTGGCAACAAGCATCAAGCATTTTCCAACAGTTTTTGCTTACTTTGTGTCTCTGTGTCATATTTTGGTAATTCTCACAATATTTCAAACTTTTTCATTACAGTTATACTTATGATGATCTATAATCAGTGATATTTGGTGTTACTATTATAATTTTTTGTGGGTGCCTCAAAAATACATATATGTTCATATGTATAGAATATGGTGAACTTAATCGATTAATATTGCATGTATCCTGTCTGCTCCATTGACTGGCTGTTATCCCATGTCTTACCCTCTCTTCAGTACTTCCTATTTCCTAAGATACAATAATATTGAAATTAGCCAATTAATAGTGCTATAATGGCCTCTAAGTGTTCAGTGGAAATAAAGTTGTTTCATGTCTCTCACTTTAAATCAAAAGCTACAAATGATTACACTTAGTGAGGAAGGCACGTCAAAAACCAAATAGGCCAAAAATTAGGCCTCTTGTACCAAATAGCCAAGTTGTGAATGCAAAGGAAAAGCTCTTAAAGGATATTAAAATTGCTACTCCAGTGAACACATGAATGATAATAAGGCAAAACAGCCTTATTGGAGAAAGTTTTAGGGGTTTGTATAGATCAAACTAGCCACAAAATTCCCTTAAGCCAAAACCTAATCCAGGGCAGGGTCCTAACTCTTTTCAATTGCATAAAGGCTGAAAGAGGTGAGGAAGCTGCAGAAGAAGAGCCTGAAGCTAGCAGAAATTGGTTCAAGTTTAAGGAAAGAAACCATCTCCATAACATCAAAATGCAAGGTGGAGCAGCAAACTACCGATGTGGAACCTGCAGCAAGTTATCCAGGAGATCTAGTAGATCATTAATGAAGATGGCCACAATAAACAACAGATTTTCAATGTGGACAAAACAGCCTTCTGTTAAAAGAAGATGCCATCTAGGACTTTCACAGCTAAATGAAGTCAATGACTGGCTTCAAAATTTTAAAGGACAAGCTAACTCTTTGCCTGTGCTCTAGAAATGAAATAGCAAAGCTTGGATGACAGCACATTTGTTTACAACATGGTTTATGGAGTATATTTGGTAAAAATTCTATTGTTGAGATGGAGACTTACTGCTCAGAAAAAAAGATTCCTCTCTAAATATTACTGCTTACTGACAATGCACCTGGTCACCCAAGAGCTCTGACAGACATGTACAACAAGATGAATGTTGGTTTCATGCCTGCTAAGACAACAATCATTCTGCAGCCCAGGGATCAAAGAGTACTTTCAATTTTCAATGTCTTATGGAATACATTTTGCACTGTGAGAGCTGCTATCAACAGAAATTCCTCTAGATTCACCATTCTAGATGCCATTAAGGAAGAATATTTGTGATTCATGGGACAGGGTCAAGTTATCAACATTAGTAGAAGACTGAAAGAAGTAGATTCCACCTTCATGGATTACTTTGAGGGTTTCAAGACTTCAGCGGAGAAAGTAACTACAGATATGGCAGAAATATCAGTAAAACTAGAATTAGAAGTGGAGCCTGAAGATATGACTGAATTGGTACAACCTCATGAGAAAACTTGAACAGATGAGGAATTGCTTATGGAGAAGCAAAGAAAGTGGTTTCTTGACATGGCATCTGCTCCTGGTAAAAATGTGATGAACATTGTTGAAATGACAATGAAAGACGTAGAATATGACATAAACTTAGTTGATCAAGGAGTGGCAGAGTCTGAGAAGATTGTCTCCAATTTTGAAAGAAGCTGTACAGTGGGTAAAATGCTATCAGACAGCATCACATACTACAGAGAAATTGTTCATGTTGAAGAAGAGGCAATCAATGTGGCAAACTCCATTGTTGTCTTATTTTTAAAAAGTGCCACAGCCACCCCAGCCTCAGCAACCACCACTCTACAGAGTCAGCAGCCATCAACATCAAGACAAGACCCTCCACCAGCAAAGGTTATGACTTGCTCACATGATGGTTAGCATTGTTTAGCAGTGAAGTATTTTTAGCTCAGTTATGTACAATTTTTTAGACATAATGGTATTGCACACCTAATAAACTACAGTGTAGTGTAAACATAACTTTTACATGCACTGGGAAACCAAAAACTTCATTTGATGTGCTTTATTTCAGTATTCACTTTTCTGTGTTGGTCTGGAACTGCAATATCTCCAAGTTATGCTGCAAAGAAATTTAAGTTGAGAAAATATATTAATGTACTTTAATATTATGGCAGATTAAAGGAGAAATATTACATATATAATTACTCAATATATACTGAAAAATATTTACTAACAAAAGCAACATATAGTAACTCTAATAAAAGTCACTAAATAGGGGCGCCTGCGTGGCTTAGTCGGTTAAGCCCAACTTTTGCTTAGGTCATGATCTCGCGGTTCGTGGGTTCGAGCCCCGCGTCGGGCTCTGTGCTTACTGCCAGCTCAGAGCCTGGAGCCTATTTCCGAGTCTGTGTCTCCCTCTCTTCCTGACCCTCCCCTCTTCACACTGTCTTTCTCTCCTAGAAATAAAAAAAAAAAAAAAAAAAAGTCACTAGTTTGGAATAAAATTCTATTAATTTAATAAAATGTACTATCCAATAAATTACCGGTAGCATTTTACTAAAATCAGGCCAAAAGTGAGGATTCCATCTATCCCCATTACTATGTATTACTGCACTGAAGCCTTAGTAGTATATCAAGATAAATAAATAAAAGGTAGAGATACTATATGGGGGAAAAGGCAAAACTGTCATTATTTTCTGACAATATGATATTTCTCTTAGAAAATCAAAGGGATCAACTGAAAAAGTGTTACAATTAATAAGACAGTTATTTTAAATGGAAACCTGAAGTATAAAGTTCTAAGAATAGACCTAACTAACTTAACTCATCCTTTTAACAAAGCTACAAAATAGATACTAAATAGATACTACTAAAAAGATATAAGCAAAGACCCAAATGAAAGTGACTCTATATTATCTTCATGAATGAAAAGACTGTACATATTGGGAAGATGCCAATTTTTAAGAGTCTCAACATTTGAAAAATCCATAAATTCAATACAATCATACTCAACATCCAGACAAGATTTTCTGATGAATCTTGAGATTTCTAAATGCATTTGGAAGACAAAAATCCACAAGAATAGCTCTGACATTTAAAAAAAATGTTTTTTGTTGGAATTTGCATCAGGATCTAATGCCATTGTGTAGGAAAACTTACCAAAAAAGCTATATTAATTAAATTAGAACAACATAATATTAATGCAGGAATAAGTCAAAAGATCTTTAGAACAGAGCAGTTGGTAAACTTTTTCTTTAAAAGGCCAAGATAGTAAATATTTTTAGCTTTGTAAGAAAGAGTCTTTGTTGCAACTAATCATCTCCCCATTGTACAGGAAAGCAATCTTATAAAATAGTATATGAATGGATACAACTGTGTTCCAATAAAACTTTATTTACAAAACTGACAGCAGGCCTGAGGATGTGCACTGAAATAGAGAATCCAGAAATGCCTCACAAACATTTGGAATTTAGAATATAATGAAGAATTTCAAATTGTGTGTGATGAGGGTAAAATATCTTGCCACCTATCTGAATGATAAGAGTAAATATTTGAAGAATAAAGTAAAAGTTTATGTATGTTACATAATAAGCATTAAAAATCTATGATAACTTTTTTAAAAATATAGAATATTAAATAGTATTGAGGTAGGGAAGTCCTTCTTAAATAAGGAGAGAAAACCATTAGGAAAATATTGTTAAAATTTGGATAAAAATAAAAACCCTTCCATGAAAAAAGATACCAAATAAACGCACCAAACAAAAATTTTTGTTCTTATGGAACTTACATTTCAATGGGGAAAACAAGACAGTAAACAAACAAGTTAAAAGTATAGTATTGCTATGTGCTAAGGAGAAAAATAAAATAAGGCTTTAAGGGGTGTATGAGATGGCAGGAGAGGTACTGAAATGCATTTTAGCAATTCATTATGCTTAATCACTTGTGTAAATAAATAAATAGTTCAAAATAGATTAAAGAGTACAGTTATTTTTGTTTAATCTCTCTGTGTTAACTTGAAAATACAGACTTAATGTCTTTGAATACCAAAGTTTGAGTTTGGGGGTAAGTGGCCTGGCAAGTTGATTGTTTACTTGTTTGGTGGTATCATCTGGAATATGAAACAGGTATAAACAGCACCTATCCAATGTGAAAATTAGATGAGATGATGTATGCAATCAATGTACTCTGCCATGGTAAATAATTTATAACCTTAACTCGTCTTCTTCTCTTTTTTCCCCTAATGCTGTTGTAAGATGATTCATAAAATGAAACAACTTCTTAAAATTTTCCAGAATTAATTAATCCCCAAAGCATTTATACATTCTAATCTTTTTACCTTCTGGAACTTGCTACTCTATATCTTGAGAATTCAAGAAACTAGGATCACTGCACCTAAGACCACCTAAGCTGATCTCTTCTATACCTCTACCTTTAGGACCGATTGTTTCCTTCTCTTTATATGCTGAAAGTACACCTTAGAATTCTATTTCAATTGATGTCGGGAAAGATGTAAATTTCCATAACACTGAAACACTGATTTCATTCTGTACTTATTGAATACCAATATAATGTATGCAATATACATCATGATCTTTGACCTTAAGCAAATTACAGTTAAGTTGAAGAATATAAGTTAATTTCAAGACACATTTTTGGAGTGTGCCTTCTATGTGAAAGGCATTTTTCTAGACACTCAAGTGTTCAAAGGTGGACGATGTAATGTTTCTTCAAATAGCTTGCAATCTCAGAGGAGGAAGACACAATATATTGTGTTAATATAAATGATGGCAAGAAGAAAGGCACTTAGCCCAGCCTGTGAATGTAAGGTCAGTTTGCCGAAAATGTTAGCTCATAACCAAAATCTTGAAAGGTGAAGGGATATCAACAAAAGATGGGCAGGTGGGTATAGAAAGAGGAAATGACTGGAACAAAGATATGTGAGAATAAAATGGCATAGTGCAGGGACACGGGAAATGACAACTGATTTTATATTATTAGGGAATTGAATGTAATACAAGGAATATCAGAAATGAAATAAAGAGGTAGGTATAGAAAATACTAGGGAATAACTAGTTATATGGTTATGTGTTACCAGGTGTAGATAATAAACTTCTTGGCTGGGCAGTGGAAAAACCTACTTAGGCCTGAATTCAGAATACCATTGTAAAATAGATGGGACCTGAAACAGGGTTCCCGGAATAAGTAAGAATATAAATAAAGAGGGGCATTGTGTGAGCTGAAGGGGATAGAAACACTTTAAAGCAGAGGAAGTATAAAGGACTTGGAAAACAGATTCCATGTTTATGGAATAGACATTGTTTCATTTCCTTTTCTTTCTTTAATAAGACATTTATCTTATCCTTATTGTATACCAGACATTGTTCTCTGTGTTTTATATATTTTAATTCATTTCATTCTTAAAGAGCCCTAAGAGGAGCTATCATAGTGTTCGCATTTTACAGAAGAGGAAACTGAAGTACACAGAGGTTACATATTTTGCCCAGGATCATAGAGCTAATAGGAGACACAAGCAATTTGGCTACAGATTACCTGCTTTTAATGACCACACTACGGCAATTTTCTGTGTGTTTGTTGCTGAAATTAGATTGTCTCAGAGGAAGACAGTGAAAGACAAGAGATGAAGTAAGGTCTTAAACGAGATTACAAATAACAGTCTGACTAATTTAGGTTTGGTATTCAGGGAAGGCATTGAACATTCAATAAATAATTTTTGACCATTTATTTATCAAACCAAGTGCTAAAGTTTTAGTATGCTCTTTTCATATTTCTGCTCATTGTTTTAGAATAACTTAACTTATCAGCTACCAGTGGGGATAGCACTTAAACCACAAAAAGTATAAAAATAATACATTTATTTTGATGAAAAACATGAAATGCAGATCCAAATAAACTCAAAAGAATCCCCTCTTAAATATATTTACATGAAAAAATCATACCTACGTACATTGTAGTTAATATCTGAAAGCTAAAGATAATGAAAATTGAAGATAAAGATAAAATGTAAAAGCATCCAGAGAAAAGGAAATCAAACTTACCTCTAACATCTCATCAGAAACTATGGAGACCAGAGACATAGAAGAATATCTTTAAGAGGCTCCTGGGTGGCTCAGACACTATCTCACAATTTGTGAGATCAAGCCTTGCATCAGCTTGATCAGAGCAGATCAAGCTCTGCTGTCAGCGCAGAGTTTATTTGGGATTCTTTCTTCCCTCTTTCTTCCCCTCCCCTGCTTGGATGCAAGCATTCTCTCTCTCCCTCCCTCTTGCTCTCTCTCTCTCAAAATAAATAAAATTTAAATTTAAATATATACATTTAAATTTAAATAATTTATTTTTAATAAATAAATAATATTTATTATATATATTATATATAAATATATATTTAAATTTAAATAATTTATTTTTAATAAATAAATAATATTTATTATATATATTATATATTATATTATATATTATATTAATTATATATTAATATAAATTTATAATAAATAATTTTAAAAATTTTATTTATATATTTAAATTTAAGCATATATATATATATATATATATATATAAAGATATATATATATATCTTTAAACTCCTGGAGAAAAAATGAACTCAGAATTCTCTATCCAGCAAAGAATATCAAAACTGTAGAACATACATTCATACTAAAAGTTATATTAAATATACATGGACGAAAAATACCAATTAAAAACCAGATAGTTACACTAGATAAACATACAGGACTCAAATTCAATTGTCTATAAATGATACACTTTAAATATGAAGACACTGATAGGTTAAAAGTAAAAGTATACAAAAAGACATGCCATGTAACAAGAAGCATAATACACTTGGTGAGACTATATTAATATCAGACAAATTAAACTTCACAACTAGAACTATAACCAGGGTTCACAAGGGTCATTCCAAAGAATCAGTTTATCAAGCACATAGATAATTATAAATGTGTATACACCTAATAAAAAATGTCTAAATATGTATGGCAAATATTGAAAAAAATTACAGTAGAAATAAAAAGATGCATAATTATAATTTGAAATTTTCTTACTCCTCTCTCAGTAATTAATAAAACATCCAGACAGAAATTCAATGAAAACATGGAAGAATTGAACAACTAGACCCTATTGACGTTTACAGAACATTCCATTTGACAATAACTGAATATACATTATTTTAAAGTACATATGGAACATTCCCAAATATAGACCATATCCTGGGTCATAAACAAGTCTCAATAAATTTCAAAGAATCAAAGTAGTGGAGAATATGTTGTCTGACCACAATAAAATTATTAGAAACCAGTAATTAAATGATATTTAAAAATTTTCCCAAATATTTGGAAATTAAGTCACATACTTCTAATCATGTGATTAGAAGGAATTAAAGGGTCAAGAAAGGAATTATAAGAAAAATTAGAAAATATTTTAAACAAAATTAAAGAAGTTCATGTAGGATTAACCCCTTGTGATAGAAGTGACAGTTTGAGGGATATGAAGCTGAATAGTTTCCTTTAGGTAGAATTAGAGGAGGGGCATTATGAGTGGATCATGGAACGAAGGTAGAGAAGAGTACAAAACACCATCAATGAAGTGATGAGGGCCATATCTCTGGTGAGCACCTAACTTAGTTTAGCATTTAGCATATAAAACCTAGGATAGCACCTAGGAACTTCCTAATAAAAGATATGGAATAAATGAATAAATGAAGTTTTTCTTAACTGTTAATGTAACCTAATTAATATTATTCATTCCATTTATTGCCTTGGTTGCCAAATGATTGTTAAAGAGCTTCTCCCACTAGACTGCATAGTCTTGTTTCTCTCAAAGTGGTTTCCACTCACTCTGTTCATAACCTTTCACTTTTAATTCTCTGTCGCATATGATATTGGTCTTCTCACTCTCACCTCTCAGACTATCCAGAAGATTCTGATAATCACTGTAAGTGCCTGTGGGTAACATTGGTAGCATTGAATCACCTATCTTTCTTCCATTTGAAGATAAACAAAGGAGACTTTGATTCACATACTGATATCTAAGATATGGAAGCACATTAATTTCACACATATACCAATGTGATGTAAATTCAGGAGGTTAATAAAGCATCTGTCAGTATTAAATTCCATGAATTAAATTACCTCCTGTCTTTATTCTGCTCAATAACAGGTTAAAACCAAAATGTGGTCCTTTTTATTTTGAAATAAAGTAAGTGTATTTATGATTGTTCTTTTTCCTTTGGACTTAAACAAAATAATACCCAGCATTTTTTTAAAATTCACTTTATACAGACATACATTTTTCAAGTGGAGGAGCCATGTCAATGGTGTGGGGGAGAGGAGGTTTCAAAGGCAGAACTTTAAGTTTGAAAATTAGTGACTAATGGAGCATGTCCAGTAGGTATTTTTCATACAACTTAGCATCATCATTATATAATGATGCTGCTTTGATGTGAGATTAATATAGACATGTGATTTTTCATCCAAGAGTATCAAGATTATAGAACAATAAGCAGAGCAGTTATAACAAGAGAAAAATATTAGGATGAGATTTTAAAATATAAAAGAGATGAGGTTTGCTAGAGCCTTATTCACAAATGGTGCCACGTCTATCATAGATAAAAAAGAGAAAATTATGAAGATGTAGAAAGTGACTCAGTAAACCTTCATGTGGGAACAAGATATTACAGAGTTAAGATTTAAAAACTCCCAATTTTTTAAAATTTTATATGAAGTGTATACAAAGCGATAACTAAAGTACACTGCACTGCATCTCCTATCTCAGTCCAATACAGTGAAAGAAGTTTTACCATTGGATATTCATTCTTGTATGAATCTGCATATACTCTCTTAAGGGGAAAATAATCTAGCATGTTGACTAAACATTGAACTGAAAACTCTTCACATTCATTTCTTCTGCATCATATCCCTCAGCTGGCAATATATATATATATACACAATATATATATATATACACATATATTTTTTTTCCTAACTAATTCTGATGACCTTTCTAAAGGAACTAGATTCTCTGCAAATGTAGGGAGTAAATTTACCTTATATTTACATAGCAGATTTCTTCATGCATATCTGATTTATGAATTATAACAACCCTCTCTGGTAGGACAGGAGGACCTGTTGCCCTATTTAGGAGGTTTGGTGACTGAGTTGTAGAGAAGCTGAGAGACATGTCCAAAGATTCAGGACCAGCAAATAATGAATCTTTGAACTAATATCTTGTCTATGATTTCTACTTCTGGTCCCTCTTAATTAAAAACCAATTTAAGATCTCTTCAGAGTGAGCCTTTGTTTGAGTTACTCTCCTGGAAAGAAGGAAAGTCATAGACCCACACAAGTAAAGTCAATCTGGGACAGTAAAGTCATGAGGAAATATAAAAGGCCTTGTAATTATATTATGGAACGTATAGACTTCTGTGAGCTTACTAAATATGAACCTGCTTCAGATATTGCCACCAGGCCCTGACTTTGTTACATATCTATCATTTTATAGTACACGCTTCATTCTGTATCACCCATTTGGAGATAGCGTCTTTCCTAAAACAAAGCTGCTTCACGGAAGTCCCTCTGTTTTTGTCATTACCTGATATAATTATGATATTTCAACACAGCTCCAGTAAAAATGTGTTGATAGACATATCATAGATTATAAATGCATCTATTGAAATGCTAGTCATGGTTGCAAAGCAGATTATCTTATTTAAAGACACTGGTTTTAAAATTTAGACATTTAATTTAATTATCTTTTCCCAGAAGTATATAAGGAAATCAGAAACCTAGTGTGAATAACATCATCTTCACAGAAATAAGAACTTGCAAGAGCATTTTTTTTACCACAAACTCAATAATTTTAGTATAATCACTAACTATGTTTTTGTTTTACAGAACCAGTATGATTTGGAAAAAGAATAAAATTGCTTTTAAAGTACAAAAATAATTATGAACCACTTGAAACGTAATGTCTGTGTTTTATTTCTCATCAGAATTCATTAGTGTGTAACATCAATAATTTAGCCCATCATTTGCCAACACTGACTTGGCTCAGTAGTTCAATCATGTAACCCTGTAAACTCACTTTCCATTAAAATGAATGTTGCTGACAAAGGATAACTAAAGAGATACTTCATTTATTAACTAAAGAGGTACTTCATTTATCAACATTTTTAAATTAGGAGTTTGGGGCCACAGAAGCTTAGCTGGATGATTTATTTGAAGGATCTTTATATTAGACCTAAAGACTTGTTCCAAATCATACGATGCTACCCACAAAGATAATCGCATTTCATTTGTGTAACATGTGACTCAGGGCTCTCTCTTCAGAGGCAGGCATAGCCACCTGCAGAGAATCAAATGACCTACCAAAATGAAAACTTGACTGCTTAGTATAAAATTATGAAATGTGCAGCATTCTCCTATATCCCGATTTACTCCATTGGGCATATTTCTTACCAAACCTATAATATGACATCCAACATTCTAATATCCTAATGCTGTTTAAAATTGATTTGAGGATTAAGTAAATAGGCTGGAATTAGTTAATAATGAGTGTAAGCCTCCCCAATATCCACAAATTGGACGCCAGTACATTTAAATTTCTCATCATTTGCCATGACACACACCTCCCCAGATATAAATGCCTCTAGATGTTGCCAACACTGTTTAGAATGAGAGTTCCATTTTCCAGAGTTGATCCCACATCCTGCTGATAGGATAACATCACACCATTTGGGATGCAAAATGCAAACAAACAGATAAATAAGTAAAAACATCCACAGTGCAGTGAGCAAAGCATGAAATCAAAATTCCTTACATATGTCAGAATATTCCTGTCCTAGGCTTTCGAACATATAATTTCTAGCAAATATGGCAAGATTGCATGATCAGATCTTTCCTTGCTTCTTCTGTAATAAATTAAATGCATGTTTCTGATTAAACCTTCTGATAGAAGTTGGAGGATCTCTGCATTTAGCCTTCACAGTTGCCAGCTGGCATCTTTCCCTGTTTTGGATCAAAAAGTTCTCAGCCAGCTGATTGATTCAGAAGGCAAAATCCAGGGATGATGTTAGATTATAAAATGTTACCTTGACTGCATCAAAGTGCTTCTTGCTCTTATTTCATCTCTTCTCTCCCCTTTTAGCTTTCCTTCCTTCTTTAGAAATATTTATTCTGACAGATTCTAAATAACAATGATCCTACAGTAAAGCTTCCCCAGGCCCTCTTTCTCTTTTCTTCACCTTATAAAAGTTAAGCTGGGGAGTGGGGAGGAACTCTTCCAAACATTATGAATAAGGAGTTACTCATTGGGGCGCCTGGGTGGCTTAGTCGGTTAAGCATCCGACTTTCGCTTAGGTCATGATCTCACTGTTCGTGGGTTCGAGCCCCGCATCGGGCTCTGTGCTGACTGCCAACTCAGAGCCTGGAGCCTATTTCGGAGTCTGTGTCTCCCTCTCTCTCTGACCCTCCCCTGCTCATGCTGTCTCTCTCTCTCTCTCCTAGAAATAAATAAAAAATTAAAAAAAAAATAAGGAGTTACTCATCACACAGTACTGTGTTAGTAAAAGTCTTTTTGTGAAAACGTAGAGGAAGCTGCACTGTATTGACGCAGCTGGCTTCTGAGGGTAGCTCTTGAGCTCCAGCATCACTGCCTTAGCTGATGTTTCCATGGCACTTTATATCGTCAATGTGTGTTTATTTTAATTTGACTATCACAAATAACCCTGGGAAGGTAGATTTTATTATGCCCATTTTATAGATAAATTAACTTTCAAAGATCTTAAATGAACACTCTCCCCCCCCCCCCCGGGTAACACAGCATGCATGTGGTAGAACTACATTTAGATCCCAGATTTTCAGATTCCCAATCCATACTGCGCAAATGAAGCCTGCTGCTGCAGGGTGCTTGTGCTTGGGCTGAGAGAGAGAGCCACACACGTATACTGTGAATCTATTGTGGAAGACAATGAAAGTCAAGCAAAGAAGCAAACTAGATGCAGCTAATAGTGGATAGTCATTTTAAGAGAGTTATAATACACAGGTGGCATCTTAAAAAACTAACTCATCCAGACTAGATTTTCAGCAACAATATTTGAGAAACGGGGCTGAGAAGCTACTGTTAAAAAAAATGTAGGTCTACAATTAAAAGATCCTGAACAGCAAAGGAAATAAGAAGGGGGAAATGATGGCCATGTCAGAGCATAATCACACTGACCTATTAAAGACTGGACTCAGGTGAAATAGAGGAAAACAAGAATAACTACAACAACACGACTCTAAACTTGGAAGTTAAGGATAACCAAAATAATAAGAAAAAGAGTTGTTTGGGCCCTAACCTCTAGTGAAGTCAAGGGTCCTGTTTAGGTTATACATAACTTAATAAGAAAGTGAGACCCATATCGATATATTCTCTTAGCAATTGAATTACTGACTGGCATGTAGATGACCAAGAAGAGCTATAACAATACATTTTGTGGTCAGATTGTAAAGCCATAAAGTCAGACATACTTGTAATTTTTGTAATTTTATTTAAGCTTGTGAAAATTTAGACTGGAATAGTACTGATTCACAGTCTCTTCACGAGCATCCCAAGTGTATTTTGAAACGGGCCTCCATACACAGAGGATAAGAGAGTTTGTACATTTGATTTTGGTATCTTACTGACTTATTGTGGAAAACATTCTGCAGTCATGGCATCTGTTAAGCTAAATGGCTGTTTATATTATACAATATGACATATTATCCAGACTTCAGTCATTATGACATGAAGCAGTTTTTGCTGTGTTTCTGAGTTTTGTAGAAGATTCACATAACTAGTTCCATATTTGCCCAAAAAATCTGGTGAATTTTACTTTAAACTTACCGTGCACACATGTAAATATCACGCATGAAAAGAAATGTCTAGATGGCCAGTGTCTGAGCCTTTAAAGTCCTCTCCCACACATCTGGCTTTATTAAATAGAAACTATTTGTGATTACTCCTTGATCTTTCTCATTTAAAAATGTTTGTAGAAATTTTAAAAATAGGAAAGTAGGAGAATGTATCTAAATTGCTTTCAAGCAAAACTAAAGGGAGGAATTTGTAAATTAGTATGAGATATGGACAAATAAATATACATTAATAGATAAAGTACACCACCTAATAAGTGAAGAAAGAGTCCATGGCTAGCAAATGGATAAAAGAAAGATACTCAGGGAAAAATGGTAATATAAGTCTTTTGTTAGAAAAGAAAATAGAGTATCACCTATTACTGAATACCTTGAAGTAATGAAAAGTTATTCAAATTATTTCTGACCAAAAGACAATATGGAATACTAAGAAAATATGAACAGAAACCACAACAAATTCAAATGAAACATTATAAGAACTGAGTGAAATAGATTATGAATTTACCAAATTATAGGCAGACAAGTTGTTTCAAAAAATTTTGAAT
Organism: Hyaena hyaena; assembly: GCF_003009895.1. Taxonomy (NCBI): domain Eukaryota; kingdom Metazoa; phylum Chordata; class Mammalia; order Carnivora; family Hyaenidae; genus Hyaena; species Hyaena hyaena. The sequence continues at coordinate 403,127 of NW_024081247.1, read as the reverse complement.
ATGCTGAGACATAGCAAAGATCTGGAGGGTGGGGTGGAAAGGAAGAGAGAGAAACGTTTCACAGATAAATCTGTATGTGCATTATAGGTATAAAGATGTATAAGATTCAGTTTCTGCTCTTGTGAAAAATCTAGTCTATGGTAAAAAGACTAGTCAGGAGGCATTGTCAGTATTGTGTGATAAATGCAAAGATGGTAGAAGACAGAGGTGGGAAGGCTTTTCAGCCAAAAGACAAAGGAATTACTAAACCTATACTTGAAAGAACCTTGCATATTACTGGAATTACTTGGAATCTATGCATATGAATCACATAGAATGCAATTGAACTAGAGCTACAGTTGAGTGTAGAGATAAACAATAGCCAAATCTTGCCAGTAGCTGTGTGCCAAGGAAAGATCTTGGACTTTATCCTGAAGATATCAGGTGGGAGGAGGAAAATGGAGATTGATAAGTATAAAGAGAGAGAAATGATAACATTTGAGTTTTAGAAAGATTTCTTAGGTTGGTATATGGAAAGTAGAAGGTAACTGGGTAGTGAGAGGGAAGGTGGAGTAGAAGTTTCATGTCTGGAAGTGGGACTGACGAGAACACTCCTGCAATAGTTTAGGTCAAATAGCTAGTAGCCTCAAATAAGGGAATGTCATTGGACATAGAGAAGATGTTTGAGAGATATTAAAAGACAGCAACAGTGAGCACTTTAACTGGATGTGACACTTGATTTCTAACATAGTTCTCTTTTTTACCTCTCTATGATTCTTGGTTTGGGAATTCAACAAAATGACATCCTCCACCTTTCCTTCTTTTCTTCTTTCTTCTTTGTAGAACACATATTCTTTGGCATGTCTCTTTCCCTTCTGGACTTTGTCTGATACTGCTTTCTGTTCCTTTGAAGTCATGTTCCTCACTACCTCCTCTCTCTGATACCCTCTTTTATATGAAGAGTATGAACATCTTCCTGCTTCTATAAGTTCAGAGATTGTTTTTTCATACCTCTTTCATGGCAATGGTTTTATTAAAACTTAACATTCCTGAATTTCCTTCCCAGATAGATTGGGACCCTGAAAACAATGCCATATTCAGCTTTATATTCCCAGAAATGCCAAATATGATGCAAATGCATCTTGTTTCGATATATATGTCAAATATGTACATATGGCATTTATTTGACATATACTTAAAATATGTATATATGATGTATACATATCTTCTTCAAAAGTCCTTAAAATCCTCATGGGCAGGGCTATGGTTTGTTCAGTATTATACCCTGTAGCGTGTTTAGGGAGCATACATTTTAATAGATTGTCTATAAATGTTTAATGAAGAAAATCGGCAGCTTTATCAAAGGATTATTTGAGATAGTATCCAGGAAATAATCTGATACTGAATTAATTAATCAAAAACTCAGGGCAGTATTAAGAACAACATGATACAGTTCTTTCATACCTGAAGAAATCTTTTTATTTTTATTTTTTATCAAGATATGCCCTGGAGGCAGTGGATTTTTTAAGGCAGGTAAGAGTACAATTTATTTTTAAAATAATATTTGGAAGATCTCTTGTGTATTAATTTTCCTAGTTCCAGTCAGCCCTTAAGACTAGAAAAAAATCAAGAAATTGTATAAAACCAAATTGTATAGAACCAATTGTATAAAGCCAAACTGATGAGATATGTAAAAGGAAGGTTATGAATTAAAATTTCTAGAAATTTTAATGTTAAAAAACTAATTTGCGTGTATTTATGAGCTCACTATTTACAAGTAAATATACAACTTTTAAAAGTTCAATCAAAATAAGGAAGTCCATTGAAAAAGGAACTTAAAGGATGCAGAAAGTAACAATGGAAAATTATGTTACTAGATTATTTTACAAGAGAGAAGAAAAACTATATAGGTGTGTATGAACTTTGAAAAGCTCCTTAATTCTTTTTTTTATTAAATGCACCATTTCTAGAAGGGCATTCTGTTCATTTATAAGTTGGGCCAGGTGAGCAATTATTGTTTTGAGTAACAAAGATAAGTTCAGTAATGTGATAAACATCTCTCTTATTATTAAATAAGATAGGCTACAGTTTGCTAGTGACAAGGCATGCATAGACTGTATTTGCAAGACAAGTGGCCCAAGATATTGATGAAATCTGTAGACATGAGATGGTTTTTTTCTATAAGAAATATGATTTACTGTCTAAAGATATCAAGCCTGTAGTTTTGAGCTAAAGCCCATTACCACTGTGGCTTTACCAGCTAAGCCAATTGATAGGTACAGAAAATATTGAATGTGATTAGCTAAACTGTTAGGTTATGGTTCCATGATTCCCGCAGATTATCCCACAAGGCAGAATAATTTCAGTAAGATTATATACCAACAAATTGCCTTCAGACATAGGCTTATATATGTGTTAATGAAATAATAAAGAATGAATCTATGACTGGATTGTAGAACAATTGCTATTGGCCATATTAATAAATCTAGTTTCACAGACTATTTTTTTCTTCTGATAAAACAAATAAAGCTGTAGTTCATAGAAGCATAACTGTCCCACAGTAGAACCAACAAAAATCTATAAAAGAAAAAGAATGTGCTTCTTTTACAAAGGTGCTAAAGCAAAAATAAGCATTAAAAACAACAAAGTACAGTAAATCACTTTATTAAGGGCTCCTTTTAGGTACATTACTTGTACATCTTTCAAAACTAAGAAACCATTATATTCTCGCAACAAGTCAGAAAATGATACTTTCAGACACTTGCCATAGAGGAAAGCATTTTTATTCCCATAACAGATAATTCTAATATATTTAATAAGTCTTGTTTGTCCCAAATGGCACTATGCCAGCTAGCTTTAAATTTTAAATTATTCAAATAATATTTATAAGTAATCTCTGAAGAAATTAAGTTTAAACCAAGAAATATATTTATTAATAGTTGCTAACACATATAAAATCCAATTATTTTTAAGAACTCCAATTATGGAACCTCAAGTCTATTTTCAATTTGCAAGATACTCTTGGTGTAGCTTTGAAGTTTTATTTAAAGATTTGATAGTACTGAGTGCATTTTCTAGTTCTTTTACTTATACAAAAACTTAAATGTCACTAAACCCACAAATTATGCAGACAGTATGTATCTAAAATTTTTAACTATTTTCATATAAATTTTGCAGCAAATTTTAAATTTATGCTTATTTAATTAAATACATTACATATTTATTTTATTAATATCAACTTTGAGTTGCTGCAGCTAAGTATTATAATCTTGTGCAAAGTGGCACCAGTTATCTTTCTATTGTCTATGAAACCAATGAAATATTCCTTAATTAGGAAGATTTTCATATTTTCTTCAAATATCTTACACCATATAATAATTGTTTTTCAATTTCATTGCAGTGGTTCCACCATATACTTTTTTTTTTTGTTTTTTGTTTTAAATGTTTTATTTATTTCTAGGAGAGAGAGAGACAGCGTGAGCAGGGGAGGGTCAGAGAGAGAGGGAGTCACAGACTGAAACAGGCTCCAGGCTCTGAGCTGGCAATCAGCACAGAGCCCGACGCGGGGCCCGAACCCACGAACCGCGAGATCATGACCTAAGCGAAAGTCGGACGCTGAACCGACTAAGCCACCCAGGCGCCCCCCCACCATATACTTTTAATGAACTAGTGAATATTGGTCTTATTCAGCATATTATACCTACATTTTAGTTATCTTCTCATTTTGATTTTACTAATCAAGGAATCAAGTCACGAAATCATTAAGCTGAATGTTTATCAGTTTCTATGATTTTTCATCAACTCTGATATTTTCTTTAAATCATAGATAAAAATAGATTTATCTTGCCCTTTCTGAGAAAACACAGTTTTCTAAGACGAAAGTTTAAAATAAGTTAAATTATTTTCAGCTGTGAATTTCAGGTATATCAAGTAGTTTTCATTTTCCTCAACCTCTTTTGAAAACAAATAATGTCTGTCAGATATTTTTATCATAATATCAACAATAACTTAAAAATTGCAATGATTTTAAACACACATTTCTCCTTTCCAGTTTTCTGAATGTAAAAAGAGGAAAAATTAGCATAAGAGTTAGTACCAAATTTCTCTGAGCAAAGACCATATTTTATTAGAAAAACGTTTTCATAGATAACTTGAGGTAGAGTGTGCAAGAAAGGAAAACAGTAAGCAAACTCTCAGAATTTCTCACTTGCAGGGAATAGTAGAGAATTCCTCAAGGGCAGAGTGAGATAGTGGAGCAATATGATGGAAGGCTAGAGTTCAGGTTGGCAGAAGTGATTAAGGTATAGTTTAGGAATAAAGATGTTTAATGAGTACTCTGTATTGTAATGATGTAATCCACCACTGCTCATTTTCTCCAAACCCCTACTAATTTCTGCTACCATACGTAAAACCTTCAGTTTGATTTTTATTGTGGAAATTAAGGAAAAGAGATCAATTCAGTGACTAAGTTGACATAGTAAGACACAGGATAACACACTCAGTATGATGAAACGACCCCCAAATAGAACCTATTCAGTATATTATAGCTAGAGGGGGCAGTGGGGACATAAGCATACCAGGAATTCATAGTTTTGTGAAAGGCATAGAACTTTTCACAAATTAATTAAACCAATGTATGCATCAAAATTTCTATGAACACCTGGGAACAAGGAAGCATTTTGTAGAGGGCTGAGAATAGGAAAACTATCTTAACTGAATATAAAATCATGTACAAATCCACAAAGGCACAAAAACATCATGGTAAGTAATTCAGAAAGAAAGGAAGGATGTTAGATGAAATTGATTTCATGTTTGAAATTAAAAAGAATTGAGACTCATTTAGATAATGGAAAGTCTAAAGACATGTATTGTAAGGTGATGAGACTTGAGCTCAGGAAGACCCCTGGACTAAAAAGAATACATTAGGACTCAGAAGGATATTGCTGGTAATTGAAATTATGAGGAAAGTATTCAACTATAGGAAAGGAACAGGTATCAGCTATACAAGTCTTAAACTCTGTGTTGACCATAAATATGCTTAAGCATTATAATTTTTCTTCTTAATGTTCTTCCATTGAAGTAGCATATCTTCAAAATTTTCCCAGAATTACTAATAGCAAAATTTTCTAAGATTTAAACTTATCTATTAAATTGGTCATATTTCTAAACTCTACTAACCAAGATTGTAAGAGGGTGCCATAATGGAGTCATACACCTTCACATCACCCAGTTTCTTGGGGGTAATTGTAACTGTTGGAAACCAGAAGAAATTATCAAAAGTACATGAAATCAAATGATACTTCTACTTACAGCCAAAAGTCAGTTACAGGAGTCATATTTACCCTTTTGCCTAAAACAGCCAAATACCAAACAAAATATATGGAACAACAGTTTTCAAGGTGTTTGGCAAATCAAGCAGTGAAGGACAGTGATCCAGAAAGACATGAACCAAAAATGGCAAAGCCTACAATTGTCTCAGCTTACTACCTTGAGAGAGTTTGTAAACCATAGTACAAGCGGGGACTGGGGGGTTACAGAAATAAATAGAGGCAGACTTCTGTAAACTCCCAACAGTTGAGTGGATGGAGCTCAGAGTTCAAGGAGGTAAAGGAAGCTGTAATACACAGGACAGCGCATCCTGCAGAGAATACTGGAAATTTGCAAACGTCTCCCTTTTTAATAACTAGTTGAACAACATATGCTCATAGGAAAACTGCTTTAGGCCAAGAAAAATCACTCCAAGTATTAGTGGCAATAGTACCTGGTTCTTATACAAGACATGTTCCTACAGGATAAAATGAAAAACTTCATGACTATGGAGAATTGGGTATGGTACTCAGAACAGTCTTATCTCAATAGGAATTAATTAGCTCTAGGCCAACACAGATCTGGCTCTACCTAACAGATCTTGAAAATTAGACTCAGAAGGATCATATTGGTTTCCAAGTAATTTAACTGTAACTAGAACAAATCTTAAGACTATTTATAGGAATATAAAAATATCCAATCACCAAAGAAAGTAAACTTCACAATGTATGACATCTAATAAAACATCACAAGGCATGCAAAACACCAAAATACAGTGAGATAAATCAAGCAGTTGAAATTGACATGGAACTGCCACAGGGGTTAGAATTAGCAGACAAGTACATTAAGCAATTATTATAACTATTTTCTATATGTTAATAAATTATGTAGAGGCATCGAAGGACACAAATCAGACATATAAAGACAAAAACTACAATGCCTGAGATGAAAACTGAATAGGATAAGATTAATAGCAGATTTGAAATTGCATTTTAAAAAATGAATGTGAATTCATAGGAATAGAAACTATCCAAAATGAGAGATATGGAAAAAGGATATTTTAAATGAAGAGTTTCCGTAAGCAATGAGATGTCTTCAGACAACCTCATATACATCACATGTAAATCCATGAAGGAGGGGGGAAAGAGAACAGAAAAAAATTCAAAGAAATTATGGCTGATTTTTCCCAAATTTAATGCAAACTGCAAACAAAAAAGTATAAGAATCTCACCAGACCACAACCTCAGAACACATAAGAAACTACTACAACATATACCATAATCAAATTGCACAAAACCAGTGATAAAGAGAAAATCTTAAAATCCACTAGACATTGTTAAAACATGTTATATACAAAGGAACAAAACTAAGGTTGACAGCAGATTCAAATCAAAAGACAATGGAATAACATATTTAAATATGGCATGAGGGGGCCAATCTAGAATTTTATACACAGTTATGTCTTTCAAAAGAGTCCAATGTAAAGACTTTTTCAGACATACAGAAGTTGACTTACACTATAAGAGATGTCAAAGGAAGTTTGTTAGGCAGAGAAAAAGTAATACCAGGTGGAAATAGGGAACTACTCAAAGGGATACTTACAGAAATGGTAACTACCTGAGAAAATATATTAGATTTTTTAAAAAACATTTGTAAATGACAAGTGACTATTTAAGCAATGTATAGCAATACAGTGCATAGTTTATGAATATCTATAAGTAGGATGTATGACCACATTAGCATGAAAATAAAAAAGAATATATTATTATATGACTTTATACTATATATGAAGTAACACATCACTTGAAGACATATTCAACATTGTCTTAGAAGTTCCAACCAATGTAATAATGCAAGAAAAATTTTTTCAATGATAAAGATTAGAAAAGAAGTAAAATGGTCTTTATTGGAAGCATTATCATCTGTCTAGAAAAATCCAATGAAATCAACAAAAAGGCTAATAAATTTAGTTATTAAAAGGCTTTCACTTAGTAAGTTCGCATAATCCAACACTAGTACGCAAATATTTTTATGTACTAGCTATTACTAGATACCAAAGTTAAGAAAACATTGCCTGTACAATATAAAAATATGAAATATTTCTGTGCAAGACCTATATACTGAAAACTATACAACATTGCTTAGAGAAATTCAGAAAGTCCTAAATAAAGAAAGGGATGTACCTTATTATACTGAGAAGACTCAGTATTGTTAAGATGTAATTTGTACCCAGGGGCGCCTGGGTGGCTTAGTTGGTTAAGCGTCCGACTTTTGCTTAGGTCATGATCTCTCGGTTCGTGGGTTCGAGCCTCGCGTCGGGCTCTGTGCTGACTGCCAGCTCAGAGCCTGGAGCCTATTTCGGAGTCTGTGATTCCCTCTCTCTCTGACCCTCCCCTGCTCACGCTGTCTCTCTCTCTCTCCTAGAAATAAATAAAACATTAAAAAATATTTTTAAAAAAGATGTAATTTGTACCCAAAATGATTTAAAGATTCAACACAATACAAATCATTTTAAAGCAGTTAGTAAAAATATTTTAAAATCCACAAGAAAATGCAAAGGACATAGAATAGCTAAAGCAACTTTGTAAAGAAAGACTACAGTTGAAGAATTTATTATACCTGAGTAATCAAAGTAGTACAACATTGGATCAAGATATACCAATAAATCAATGGAACTGAATAAGTAGTATAGAAATAGACCCACATTTACTGACAACCATTTTTGTTTGTTTATTTGTTTCAAGTTTATTTGTTTATAATTTAAGAAAGAGAGAGCACATTAACAAAGGAGGGGCAGGGAGAGAGGGAGAGGGAGAATCCCAAGCAGCCTCCATGCTGTTAGCACAGAGCCCAAACGCAGGGCTGGATCTCATGAACCCTGAGATCATGACCTGACCCGAAACCAAGAGTTGAATGCTTAACCGACTGAGTCACCCAGGCGCCCCAACTGACAACTGTTTTCTTACAAAGTTACTAAGACAATTCAACATAATCTTTTCAACATATGCATATGCAGATAAATGAAATTTGACCCTTACCTTGGACATATGCAGAAATTAATGCAAATGTATCATAAACCTAAACATAGAACCTAAAACTACAAAACTTCTAGAAGAAAGCATAGGAAAAAAATCTTTATGAATAGGCAAATATTTCTCAGGGACAGCACCAAAAAGTACAAGCAAAAAAAAGATAGATTGGACTTCATCAAAGTGTAAAACTTCTGCTCTACTAAGACACTATTAAGAAAATCAAAATGCCATCTACACACAGGAAGAAAATATTTGTAGAGTATATGTTTAACAAATTGTACCCAGAATACACATTGAAAAAATCTCTAAACTCTATATTAGATTAATAAATACCACAACAAAAAAAGGGCAAAATATTTAAATGGACAATTCACCTAAAGAGATATGCAAATGGAAAATAAGCAGATGAAATGGTGCTTAACACCACTAGTCATTCATGAAAGGCAAGTTAAAACCACAACAAGATAACACCACGCCTATTAGAATGGCTAATGTTTTTAAGTTGATCATGTTATGTGTTGACAGGGGTGGTGAGAAATTGGAATACTCATAAACTATTGGCAGAATGTAAAATGGTACAACTACTTTAGAAGGTATTTTGGCAATCTCTTAAAGAAGACTACCATATGATTTGTTACATTCCTAGGTATTTATCCAGACCTACCAATTCCTGGTCACGGTGACCTTATTATTATCATACTAGTTATATATGGCTCTGTAAGGACCTTCTTACTTATGTCTCCCCTAGGCTACATTCAAAGAAGAATAGCATTTTTCTTTTTAAAATTTTTTTATGTCTTATTTATATTTGAGAGAGAGAGAGATCATGAGTGGGAGGTCAGAGAGAGAGAGACAGAGACAGAATCAGAAGGAGGCTCCAGACTCTGAGCTGTCAGCACAGAGCCCAATGCGGGGCTGGAACCCACGAGCTGTGAGATCCTGACCTGAACCGAAGTCGGACGCTTAACCAACTAAGCCACCCAGGCACCACTTATTAAATATTTTTAATGTTTTATTTATATTTGAGAGAGAGATCACAAGTGGGAGAAGGCCAGAGAGAGAGAAAGAGAGACAGAATAGCATTTTTCTTATGTTACCTCCATCTGGATATTTCAACTATTTACTCCCTTTGAAAGGATGACAACCTAGATGGCGTCAGACTCCTCATCTCCCCACTTTGTCTCTTTGCCTTGGCCCAGGACACAGGTTTTCTATGTACTCTTCACCCTAAGGACTTACCCTAAACAATATTCTCCTCCTTTCCTTTCCATGGAGACATTATAATAAACAAGTAAAGAAAGACACTAACAATCAAAAGATCAAGATGCAAAAATGTTATGCCTGGGGGCGCCTGGGTGGCTCAGTCGGTTGACTGCGGCTCAGATCATGATCTCACAGTCTGTGGGTTTGAGCCCCGTGCTGGGCTCTGTGCTGACAGCTAGCTTAGAGCCTGGAGCCTGCTTCAGATTCTGTGTCTCCCTCTCTCTCTGCCCCTCCCCCGCTCACTCTCTGTCTTTGTCTCTCAAAATAAAATAAAGACATAAAAAATTTTTTAAAAAAAACAAAATTACTATGCCTGTTATATTTGATAGTAACAATGATCACTCAATTCAGCAAGTATAAAGATCGAGATCAAGCAGTTGACCAGGTTCTAAGATGTAAGGATGAACAGATACAATTTATATCCTCAAAGATCATGTAATCCATAAATAATTTAAGGATTCATATAGAAAATTGATAAGGAAACATTAGATTTAAAATATACATTAGATTGGGACACCTGGGTGGCTGTGTGGGTTAAGCATCCAACTCTTGATTTCAGCTCAGGTTGTGATCTCATGGTTGGTGAGTTCAAGCCCCACATCAGGCTTTGTGTTCTCAGTGCAGAGCTTGCTTGGGATTCTCATTCTCTCTCTCTCTCTCTCTCTCTCTCTCTCTCTCTCTCTCTCTCCCCCTCTCTCCCTCCCTCCCTCTCTCTCTCTCCCCTCATCTGGCACATCACCATTCATGCATGCTTGTGCTTGCTCTATCTCAAAATAAATAAATAAATAAAAATGTTAAATAATAGAATACACATTAGAGGGGCACCTAAAGGCTCAGTGGATTAAGTGTCCAACTCCTGATTTTGACTCTGGTCATGATCTCACAGTCATGAGATCAAACCCCGTGTCAGGCTCCATGCCCAGTGCAGAGCCTGCTTAACACTCTCTCTGTCTCTCCTTTTGCTCCTCCCCCGCTCATGGGAAATAGGAGAGGTTGGGAAAAGGGCACAAATGTTCAGGTATAAGGTGAATAAGGTCTGAGAATTTAACGTAAAACTGTACTATATTTAATAATATTGTATTGCATACAATTTGCATCTATATTCAAGTATATACCCCAAAAAGAGTAAATTTGTGAGATACTGGACATACTAATTAACTCCATTGTGGGAATCCTTTCCATATATATATATATATATATGTCATTACATTGTACACTTTAAATATACATCTTACAGTGTTGTCAATTAAACCTCAGTAAAGTTGAAAAAATGTGAATTGGGCATCTATTATATTTTCTACATAAATGCATTCTCCATTCATAGTCTTGATATTTTAGTCCTAATATCTTGAATTAATATTTTTCAAATATTTTCCTTCTGAGTATTCATTGGAAAGCAATCAGGGTGAAAAGAATTTCAAGAAAATGGTGTGTGTAAAAGAATACACACCTTGCTAAAATAATAGGGAATTCCAAATTCACAAGAAGAATGATTTTGTTTCATTTTTAGGGCTAATTCTAGAGATTATAACTAATTTAGAGCCAAAGCTAACCACCTACAAGGTTGCACATCATTGGTGTCACGTTAACTCTCCTCAAAAGGATTCTTTGAGAGGCTTTAATGAGTAAGTCACTCAGAGCACAGGGGGATCACTGGAAAGAGGTTATCTGAGATTTCTAATAGTGTCAACAGTGTGGCGCACAATATTCCAAGATCTTTGCTGATACTTATTCTAATCATCAAGTCTAACATAAAGAAAGGTAGTTCATAATGGCACAGAATGAAGTTACTTTTATGTACAAGAGATGGTTTTCCTAAAGCTTTTTAAATAAAACAGGAGAAAGATAATTTAATCTTGGTCTGTGTAAAAGAGTAAAGAACTAAGAGAATACTTAAAATTGAACCCAACTAAATTAATATCTAGGAAACCTAAGCTTTATTTGCTCTTAACATCCCAAACTGCATAATGTCAAGTCAAAAAATGTAGAATAACCAGTTACGCCTTTGTACCAATATATATATACACTATACCCTATATATATATGTATATATATATACACACACACACACAAACATATCAAAACTACAGGTCCTGCTACACAGAAATCCAGGTTTGTAAGAATTCTAGACTTCATGGACCTTCATAATTAGGGCATTTTCTACCAAATATTCTATTGATTAGGCCTCAGAATCTTATGCCATATGTTATGGATATGGTCTCCAAATCATGTTTTTACTAAAGCAGAAGTTCATATTAAGCTGAAATACCTTGGTTTAAAAATTATTGAAATTCAGCGGCAGCTCAGTTGGTTAAGCGTCCAACTCTTGATGTAGGCTCAGGTCATGATCTCACAGTTTGGGAGTTCAAGCCCTGTATCCACATCGGGCTCTGTGCTGACAGCCGGGGGCCTGCTTTGGATTCTCTGCCCACCCCCCACCGCCCTTCCCTGCTCACACACACACACACACACACACACTCTCAAAATAAATAAATATTTTTTTTAAATTTTTAAAAATTGTCAAAATTCAAATACAATATGTAAGAAAATATAAATATTCTTATGAAACAAAATTAAAATGCAGTGCTAAATTGGTTCATATAAGCCTTTTCCAAGACAAACTTTATGTAGTCAGCAACCTAAAATTGATTACAATAATTGACAAAGTTTCAAACTTTGGGACTACGTTCATATCCACAAATTGTATACATCAGAAAACTCATGAGATTTTTAAGTAACATGACTGTTAAATATTGTATACATTATATGCAAACCATGCACCAATCACTGTGAGGTCTAATTACATCTACACTGCTAACAGCTTTGGAATCATCTTTAGAGCCCTCAGCATACATTTGCAAGCACGTATCGCAATGTCAAGTCTCTTTCATTTGTGTAAAATGAAATTTCATTTCATTTTAGAAAAATCAGAACAAATTCAGAGTCAAGAATGATGAGTATTATGATCAGTTGTACTGTTCAAGACCACAGTAATACGGATCCAATTTACCCCTTTAGTTGTATCATCCAGTACCCCAAGGAATATTTGTTTATTTGATGGTCCCTAAGTAGATCCCATGTTTTTCTGTCTCCTTGCTCATCTTTCAAGGTAGAGTTAACAAGACATCTCTTTCACAAGAATGCACTGAATTCACAACTGGAATTCCCTCCTTTTGAAAACCACAGCTTATCTGTGGCCATACCACATTCTTTGTTGTGATAAACTATTATTTCCAAAGTCCTTGAGGCCAAACTGTGTTTTGTACTCCAATTTAAGGGTAAGTGGAGATTGGGTGAAGAGGGTGCTAATGTGCTACTTTGCCAGTTCTGACCGCAGTATCTGCCATTGTGCCAAAGTGGGGAGCTTTAAACATAACAAATGAAAATAAGTGTTTGTCAAGTGAATAAATGAAAGGGAAAAGTAATTCATACTATCCATGCAAGGATTGAAATCTAAGCACCTGGTCTCATTTTAACTTATTTATTTTCTTCACACCAATACAGTTTTTCCACAATACATCCTCTGGGATTTTTTTTTTATGTTTTTATTTATTTCTGAGAGAGAGAGAGACATTGTGAGAAGGGGAGGGTCAGAGAAAGAGGGAGACACAGAATCTGAAACAGGCTCCAGGCTCTGAGCTGGCTGTCAGCACAAGAGCCCGTCTCGGGGCTCAAACCCACGAACCGCGAGATTATGAAAGTCGGATGCTTAACTGACTGAGCCACCCAAGCGCCCCATCCTCTGGTATCTTAATAGGCTGCTACCAGGTAAAAGATCAAAGGGACAATAAATTTCTGAAATGCTGGATATTAAAATGCCAAGTCAGTTTTCTGTTTTTTTAAAATATCATAATATCTGAAACTAATACGCTATTGTGCTTTATAACTCTTAAAAGAGTGGGGTTGAATATTCAGTAGTTATCAAGTTTTTTTAAGTTTGCTTATTTATTTTGAGAGAGAGAAAGAGAGACAGAGAGCACATGGAGGAGTAACAGAGGGAGAGGGAGAGAGTGAGAATACCAAGCAGGCTTTTGCACTGTCACCACAGAGCCCAATGAGGGCTCAAATTCACCAATTGTGAGATCATGACCTGAGCTGAAATCAGAAGCTTAACCAACTGAGCCACCCAGGGGCTCCAGTGGTTACCAAGTTTTGACCACAGAACATTTTGTTCTTCCTCAGAAGAAACATTGTCTTCTGAGAAGGAAAGCACACATAGGATTACATGTGAATTAAATTACCAATAAATATGGGAACAGAAAAAAATGAAGAATTCAGTTTTATTTATATTCCAGGTTATTCCTGGAAAGAGTCTACTTCTCATGTTGAATTCTGTGTAGAAAAGCTTTTGTTTCCTTAATGAGAAGCATAGCCTATTATTACCCACAGATTCTTCCCCCCGAAGAATCTAGCAAGATCACAGAGCTTGATCATTCTTTCACTGGGGGATTCACTGGATTTTTTTTTTTTTTTTTACCAATGACTGGAATAGGACTCTTACAATATTTTCCTCCCTTAGAATATGTTTGTTTAGAATTAGTCATCCTCTTTTTAAACTATGACTACATCAAATACAAAATTAAAGTATCGCTTTCTCTTTATCATTTGCTGTGTTGCCAAAGATGTGACTGTTTTCCTGGTTAATACGGATCACATTAACCCCACATTTTGTGAACGGCAGCCTGGTTATCCACCTAAAAATTCACGATACTTTTCCCGGTCTCCTCTATCTCAGCCTGAAGGCCTGTACCTGCTTTAGTCTCTCTGAATTTCTAACTTACCTTTTTTTGGAAATCTGATAATATTTGAAATACCCGTTAAAATCTAGCAATATGATTTTCTTATGAATGCTCCCCCGCCAAAAATCTAATAACATTGCATAAAAAAAGACAAAGTAACAATTTTCTTTCTTCAAAACCACTCAGCTGTGCAATCTTTAGTTCTTTTAGACCTTCAGAAGGTATGATCAGTATGCATAGGGAAAGTCATGTCTCTTACTTAACTTTGCAAGAGTGCACTACAGAGCACTAATAGCTGCATTGCCTTGTTAATAAACTCCAGTCAAAATGCTTTGGGAGATAATTTGATTAAAAAAAAGAATAAAAAACACCGAAGCTGAAATATTGCTTTTATAAGCTGCAAGATCAATTCACCATGTGCTTTTTTAATCAACTGAAATATATACATTTAAACAGAAAACACAGATGACTTAGCATTCTCCCATATCATGTCAGTGAGCATGACTAGTTCCCTGTCATTTTTTTTCTAATACTCTCTTGTGCTCTGACTTATGGGGGAAAAACTTCCCATGAAAAATGTGTGCTACTTTTCCACTTTTGGCCTTGCATGTGCTTCTTCTCTGCCTTAATTACAATATAAATCAACTGCAAAAAAAGATTTACAGTGATTACACCTCACTTAGAGAGCTGTGAAGATTGATCTGGATGTGGTATGTTTGTCAAGCTCTGTGTCTACTTATCTTAGCGAGTTTCAAAGTGAATCCCAGGACAACATATGATAATATTAAAAAAAAAAAAGTAAACGTGGGAGGGAAAAGCTCTGGTATGTCACTCTGTTCTTTGTGTTCTCACTGAGTATGCCAATGACTTACTTTCAGAAAACTCCAGGGCAGGAGACTTTTCAAACAATTGTGAACTTTAAACCCATTTACTACATTAGGAGAAAATATCACCATAGCTACTGAACTGATCCCTGAATGTCCCCTCATTCTCTGTCTGTGCACCCAACTGGGTGAAACAGAAATTACAACAGAAATCTTTCTGTTTTGAATGGATTAATGCTTATCACCACGGATAAGGACCTATATTCAGGTCACTAGTTTCTTGGAGAGCAGTTAAGTAGTCCTTACTTTTAGGAAGTGTGTCTTTTTTCCAAGGTAAAGTCATTCATTAATGTGATCGTACCAAGCAAAAAAAAAAAAAAACCATGCAAATAGGAAACAAAGCTGACATAATATAACGTGTCCTTTCAATCTTCCTAATTGCTCAAAAGTTTTGGAATATGCTGAATTTTGATTGAGTCTTGTAGCTTGACGTAACTTTCTCTACCTCTACAGACATGTGTCCTGCCCAGCTCATTCCTGTTCAGGCAGGCTGATGCAACTCTGGCCTAAAGGATCAAACAGATGAAATACCATGCCTTCTAGATTTATTTGTGTTGGATTTCTTTGAAAGCCAACTTGACTACTTCATTTAAAAAGTGACCTCAGTGATTCCTTTTTGATGAAATGCAATAAAGCCTCTAATAAATTATTAGGACAGCTATTTGCTAATTTGCCAGGATATGCCTTTTAAAAATGGTTTTATCCTTCCAAACAACACTCCTGAAAAATCATGTTTTCCTGTTCCATTGTTCCCTGTTTTTGCTGTTTTCCAATGGTGATAATGCTCCTATTGAATAGCCAAGTGCTGAAGATTTTCACTCTCAGCTCAGAGAGGAATGTAATCATACTTTAAAAATAAAGTATATTCTCAAATCTAGAAATTAGCTAGTAATTGAAATTATCATCACAGTATTTTAACTGATGACCATTGAACTCTTTTCTGGCAAACGGCTCATAGAGCATTAATTGCATGTCACATTACAGATCTGCAGAGTTAAGTTCTGTCTTGTCCTTGGGACTGTGAGTTCTAAAGCAACTTTAGAAGTGTCTTTAGGGTACACTTTCTCCTTCTACCCACAGCACCCAAGTATCTGTCTAAGAACACTTCAGAAAACCATTGTCTACATGAAGCAAATTCAAAGCATTTTAGAAAAGAAAGTTTATTCTGATTTCTTTCTGATCAAGTTTTGAATGGGGATAAGCTGGATTTTTTTTATAATCCTATATACATTTTAATGGATTATTAAAAATAGTTCATTGTAACTGTTACTAATGTATAAATAGGACCCTATTTTTCAGAACAAAAACTATCTTTGTTTCTGGTATCTATCAGCAAATAAGATTGCTAGATACAATATCTACATTATGAAGTTTGCAAGACACAAAAGAAAAAATGTTGATAAAAATTAATGAAAGGTAACTTTGAAAATACAACCATATGCAAAATTTTATACAAACACTCACACAATATAAATATTATTTCAAATTTTATTAGCTCAAAATTGGCCCTATTCTTAATAATTCCTACAGGACTTGGTTTGACATTGGGTTTGATCTTCATCATGGAAAAATTTTTACTTTCCTAACCAATACTGAAATCATAATATGAAAAAAAAACATTTACCATCTTAAGCAAGTGGGCTCTTTGAGCACCTTAGAAACATTCCTACATATCAGGAATATAATTATATGCTAATTATGGATTAACAGAATGCAAACTGGCATTCTATTATGGAAATCACAGTAAAGCAAGATTTAGCTTAGTTAGATTTATCATACAAAATTAAGATTTAGGGTCACGTGGGTGGCTCAGCCAGTTAAGTGTCCTACTCTTGATTTTGGTTC